>NC_135388.1:12140000-12440000 GCF_051989625.1 Stigmatopora argus | reverse complement strand
TCTTTTCTCAGCTTCTCGTGAGCAGCACCTTGAATTTTTAAACCTTTAGAAAAAAGGTGGAATCCAACAGAAATTCTGTGAACATGGAATAATAGCACAATATTCAGTGGCCCTATAAAAACAGTCCAAATGCTCGATACCAACTTGAAATCAAGGTTCTTAGTCAAATTGTACAAATGTGTAACTTTTGAGGAGAGGCGTGTGTCAAGGACATAGAGTATATATGTGCTTGTCTAGAGCTGAGGACCTGCAGTTTGGATCTTGGTTACAAATTACTAACGCACACACACAAGCAGCAGAGATGTGACGATGAGCGCAGAGCCAGAGCATGAGTCACTACTGCCTACACAGGAAGCTGTCTGTGAGGTGGAGGTAAAAGTGCATGTGAAGGAGTGAATGGAGACAAGTGCAGCATGCGTACATTCGAGGACATAACACACCCAAAATGAGTCGTAGCGTACCTTCATGTGGTGATGGACCACTCTCTGGACCACTGAAGAGCACTTCTTGCATTTGTGTAGAGCGGAGGGAGAGCAGCTTGGGGTCCCGGGAAAACTGCATGTGCGATGGATGGCGATTGGTCTTTTGGGGGGATTGGTCACATCACAGGGCCGATCCCCCTCCTGGGGACCATCGGCGCTTTCAGAGCTAAGCGAGCCGCTTGGGGACCAATCGTCCAGAGAGCTTTTGGAATCATTGAGCAGGCGGCTGTATTTAGTGCGCTTCAGCATGCCGGCACTGAGCGGAGGAGAGAAGACCGTTCAAATGCACGCAGTGCAAAAAGAAGGTCCGACTCTTGTTGGACTTTTACCCGGTGAAAGCTCCGCTGTGCAGTTTCTTTGTAAAAGCAGTGGATGGGATGCAGGCGTGAACTAGAAAAGCACATATTGTATTCATTGCTTTTGATTGAACACGTCCAAACATAGCGCCGAGTAAATTGTACTCACCCGCATCTAACATGGGATGTCCCATGTAGTTTAAGGTCCAGGAATTCCAAAAGTTGCAATTTGAAGTCGCCCTTGTCAACTTCCCTCCGTTTCTGTTGTCTGCGCAGCTTTTATGAATGACTAGAAGGTCCCTCTTTGTGAATAGGTGTCGCTTTCTCTCTCTCCTTGTGTGTGGACTGTGGACCAATGTGTGAATGGAGCAGATTGACAGCTAGGCAGCTTCCAGGTCCTCCTCCATCTCTACCCCACCCTCACCTAAAGCAAAGCAGCCAATCATGGGAGAGTGGAGTGACTCATGCTGCACACAAGACGGGCGAGCAAATACACACACACACACACACACAGACATTGTTATCACGAAGATGCCGTGTTTCAAAATTAGACTGGTTTTATAGTTACATCAAAGACGTGAGGGGTAGAAAAGCCCACAAAATAATAATAATTTTAAAAAGACTTTGAATTGCATGGGGAAAAACACAGCGAACACACAATGTAAAGGCCATGATGAGGACAGTATCGCACAGATCCATTTTCAAGTGCCACATCGTTAACAAGATAAAACCGAATCACAAATGACTTGAAATGGGGTGAAATTGACCCCAAGGATAACACTGGGGAACAATTGTGTGAGAAAATCTGTTATTTTTATGCTGATTAAAACAATCATTTTTACGGGCTAATTCCGTCCAGTTTATTTTTATCCGCCTTACCTTCTTACTAGTATGGTATTACTTGCACACACTAAAAAAACAGCATTGAATAAACAAGCAGCCAGGCCTGTTTCTCATATTATATATATATAGAGATATATATTTTAATACAATAAGAGTTTTGGATTTCACACCCAAAAATGTCCTGAAAACAACGGTGTCCCTAGTCAATACTATAATATGATTCAGGATGCAAATGCTAGTGTTTTTGGTTTTAATCCTCCTTGATTTTGTTTTCCAAAAACCTGCATTAAAAAAATTCTTAACATAAATAAATAGGCAAAGCCATAGGAATTACTTAGACAACATTTTAATGATGTTAATCATCAGTCCATATAGTTTAGGGATTATGAGAAACAGCCTCTTACAATGTTGCTATTAATGTAGTCATGAAAGACAGTCATAAATATTCATATAAAGACAGAACACTGAAAAGTACTTCATTGAACCGTATTTTTTTGTTGTTGTCAATATTTTTTGCTCATTTTAAATCACAATAACATTTCTAGTACTGTATGTACATAGTGCAAACAAAATACACGCTTGTTTTTGATGAACACTTGGATGATGTGGTAAGAAAATGGCCATTCATGTACAAAGTACCTTTTATCAAACTACAAATACTTTCAGAATTCAAATGCGACACTTATTTCATCACACCACTAACGTTATGGAATTTCACTTGGAATATGTTTAAATGGCTTTAAGAAGTGGTTGAGTATTTTCCTTTTCTTGAATACAGAATCAATATCGCTTAGTACACTGGCTTAAAAGGCATTAGTAGTGTGAATAACGTACACCGCGCTTTAGTAACGAGGGTCGAACGTTTTAGTTTGGATGCCTGTTTTTTCACATAGTAAGAACTTGGTAACTTTTAAAAAGCCCATCTTAGGAAAATAAGTCTGTTTTGTTCAAGTTCAAACTTCAAATACTCAATTTAAACAGCTATGTGAACTAAATATCCGAGTTCGGATTACAAAGTAGATCATTTTACCCAGCCTCGATTTAAAAAAAAAAAAAAAGAAAGACTCCAGTAGAAAGTCCTCAAGAAGAAACGGCGAGACGTTATGGAACACTGACACAGCGCGGTCAATATGACAAAGTAGTACGGTACACAAAGACACTACTGTTTTGCTTCTCAGAAGTTAAGTCATCTTAAATTATCAGAAAACGCAAAATGGGGCAAATCACTTATGCAAACGTTACAAAACACTTGCAGAATGATGGGCTTCATTTTAGAGAGGTCAAACAAGCAAGCACAGTCCCTGACTGAGTTAAGAGGAAGAATTCGCGTCAACACATTATGTACAAAAAAAAAGGTAAAGCTCATGAACACCGCAAATTCAATGGAACTTATGTGCCTGTAAACAAACACTCACGGAGCACTACATGCTCAATCAATTAAGACGCGACCTTATTTGTGAAGCTTTTTGTAACACTTGTTCCGAGAGAGGGGCATTTGACATGGGATGGAGAGGGGAAAAAAATGGAAAGATTTTCCGAATTCAAGTGTTGCAGGTTATGGGATGAAAGTGAAGCAAACCCCCTTCCCCCACCCCAAAAGAACCTGCTGCCGCTTGGTCCTCGACACTCCCTGTGGCGTGCGGGTGGTCAGCACTGACGGATACCTGAGATAAGGAGCCTGATTTACCGAGAACTAAAATTGTGGTTTTCACTTCCAAGTTTTGAAGGGATGGAATGGGAAAAGGAAAGCAAACATATTAGCTACAAAAATGTTCCCTTCCCATAATTATCAGAACATGTGCAACTGCAGAAGACATTTTGATCACGTGTTGTTTTTAAAACTTGGTACAGCACACCTAAAAACTGCTCTCCAAGAATCCAGCACCAATTGAGCTAAAAGAAGCACAGAAATGAAGAACTAGGAGGAGTTTTATCAGAGACGATATGGCATGACGCCTTCTTGTGACTGACTCCAAGTCAGCCTTTAGATCAGTGATTATCCAATTGTAGTTCAAAGCGGACTCCCTCTCGTGGCAAGACAAAGAACCACAAGTGAGTGTAAGTGTGAGCAAGATTACAGCAATTTCATCTTTATGCCAATTTCAGTAGTATTTCATTTTTAATTACAGTCAAGCCTTTCTTTTCAGCTTTTAGGACTGTTTGGTTTCAACTTTCAAGCATTAAATTTGGCACATTTTTTTATCATCTCCCCATCGAGTAGAACTGCTAATGTTCAAAGTGAGTATACTAACGCCAAAAGGTGCTGTGTCACCTCAAGATTAAAGGTCTGGTTAGAAAAGATTGGTTATCAGTTAGGGGTTTCCATGTTTTTCTACGTGAGCACTGGAATTTGCGCCCGCCTCTCCAGGCACAAACCTTGAGTAAATCAGGCCCTAGGTGCGAAATTAGGTCTAGTATCAGATAGTGGAGAAAGCAAGGATACCAGCGGCTGGTTTTATGGGATGAGAAGATGTGTCCATCTTCTCAGGCCGTGACCTCCTTTGCCTCTACCTCTTTTATTTTGTCCTCCACGTTGGTATCTGAGATGCCATCTGAAACGAGGCCTTCCTCCTCCCTGCTCTGTGCTCGCTCTTCTTCTTCTTCTTCTTCCTCCTCCTCCTCTTCCTCTTCTTCCTCCTCTTCATCTTCTTCCTCCTCTGTACTGTCCTGGCTTTTTCCAAGCTGCATCTCCAGGGTTTTGGACACCCACGATTCAATACGGCTGTTGAGGGTGGGTACCTCCACGGAAATGGGCTCAGGCGTGTAGTCCTCTTCTTCTTCGTCCTCCTCCTCGGCCTCTTCCAGCATGCCGGGCACCAGGGTGGAGGTGGTGGAGGTGATGGAGGAGTTGAGCGGGCCCCTGCAGCTGCCGTCCAGCGAGCCGGTCTCCGTGCTCTGCTGGGAAGCCAACTCCAGACGGTCGTCGGCGCGGACCTCGTCCCGCTCGCCGTGACCCTGCGTTGCTCTCGGAGGCACGGCGTTTGCTGGAGCCGACGCGGTCTCATTGTCTCTGCAAGGGGCCACAGGAGGCGAAGGGGCGCTTACTTCGGCCTCGGCTGATTCTGGAGCGTCTACGGTTTCAACCATACTTCGCCAGTTTGTAGTCTCTGCAGAAAAACAAAAGGATTTATAAGTGTTTTCTTAAAAAAACCCGCCTGGATCACATCATAACACTGAGCATCAGAATAAGGGTCTGCAATTTGTTTGTGGCAATTATACGTGGTACGATGACTTAAGAGTTTCCCACCTTTCATGAATTACTAAACCTTTAAATGAAATAAATTTCCTAACTGTGAACATTCTCTCGTTTTGTCTCTTAAAATCCAAATTCTATACCAAGGATGAGTTAAAAACTTGTTTTTTTCTTGTGGAGGCTTGCGACACGGTCTAATTACTCTAATAGCTTTGCAGTGACTATGAAACTTAGAAACTATTTTACTGCTCTACAAGAACCAGCAGATGGCAAGAATGCACCATTTAGATAAGAGTTCAGTCCAGGTTATTACAATTGATTTTTCTGAGAAATTGCAGGATTTTGATCAAACCAGTGCATGTTTTGAATACTAAATAAAGAAAGCTAAAATGTTTTCCCGGGGGCCAGGTTGCACAAACGAGTGTCCAAAGTGCACCTCAAGATGGGCCATGGGTTTTCATTCCAACCGATGAGGATATATTTCTACCAATCTGGTGTCTTAAAAGTATCATCAATTGATTGCAGTCAGATACTGCTTAAGACAAGGACCCACAGCGATTGTGAAACAGTTTGAACACACCCGAGTTAATTCCTCAATTTTATCTAATTGTTGATTGGTTTTGAGTAATGATTGTGGTTCCCAAAAGTTTGAGCCAGTTTAGCAGTTTAAACATGAATCAGTTTAAAACATGTCGCATGAAAATGTCACAGCGATCACTATTGGTGTTTTAAATCGTGTTCCTTCTTGATAATGATCTCATCTCGTCCTAATTCACTCAGTACAAATGTACCTGAGTTGAATACAAAGCTGATACTATTAGCAGTAAGCCCGACAAGAATAAATAAACAAAACAACTAGAAGAGGAACTCACCATACTCCTTCTCATTGACCTCTGAGATGGGTTCCGAGATAACGGAGCAAAAGGAGGTAGCGGAGGCGGCGGAGTGGTTGCGAGAGTGTCCCATGTGGTGTGGGACTTTCTTGACATGTTTCAAAGCCTCCTCTGCTTGCTCCTGCTCCAGAGACGATACCATTTCCTTGTAGGCCTTTGTTGCCTCTTCTGTTAGTGACACTAAATGCTCGAATAGATGCTGTAAGGTGAAGATGAGAATTTTTACTCCGTTTTAGAGCGATCAAAGAAATAGACAGTAGTAGTAACACAGGGTTATCCTACCTCTGCTCCAGAATAGTTTATGATTCCAACCACACTAACAGATACAAGTTTGTTGACGCAGCGACCAAGGGCTTTTCTACCCAGAGCAAATACAAATGGGATCTCCTGCTCTCGCGCCATAGAAATTACATTGTACAGCGCTTCATCCAAACCACCTGCGACACAGCACAAGGCACAGGAAATTTCAAAATCCTGGAAAATGATCGAGCATTAATGGTTCAATGACAAGGGTGAACGTGTCACGTCCCTAAAAGCCATTTGTTGCATTCTCAGGCTAAGAAACTTCATTAGGACTTAAATGCTCTATGGAAGACAGAAATTGTTCAAAGACTGAAACAAATGTCAGATTCCCATACATGGATAACCCCAGTTCAGGTCGCAATTTCTCAGACATGAAAGATCAGAGCAAAATGTCATTGGGAAACTAGAATATCTCTCTTTGATTTTACCAAAAGCTCAGTTTTGCAAAAATGATTCCCAATGTCACTCATTTTGCCATGCCATGGGAGAAATTAGGTCAAAGCTTTAATAAATATCTCACCTTTGGCTTGGATCTTCTCACAGTTTGGAGAGATGATGACGCACTTTAAATTGCACAGCTTCATGTGCTTTGTGACCTCTCGGAGGCCCATGACGAGGCGCCGTTTGGACTTGGCCTTGATAGGGTCTTTCTGGTGGATGACTTCTTGGAAACGAACCAGCTCCTGGAGCAGCAGCGTCACGCTCTCATCGATCTCCTTGCTCAGCACTTGGTTACAGTACCTGACAAGTAATATGTGAGGAAAAACTGAATTTGAGGGTGGAAGAGATCAAATCGCATTGATTTCATTGAACTTGGCAAAATACTCATTGACATGAGTAAAAGAGTCACAAACCTGGTTACAGGACAACTTAACAACTCAAGTAGCATGGTACTAAATGGTTATACTCCACTATAACCAAGCAAGTAATAGCTCTAACACCACCACAATATATACAAATTATCCAGAATGTAATTAGAAGTAAGACAATGTTTGACAATGTGTCAAATGAAGAGCAGGTGGAACAGAAGTTAAGTCAGGAGCCCTTCGTGGGTATAAATGCAAATGAAAATATGTGTTAGAAAAAGGGTGAGAAAAGACAATGGGCCTCCAGCTCAAGCCACAAAGACACAGTTGTTGCGTCTCGCATGCATTTTTGCTGAGGAGGCACATTGTCTCCGACGTGAGCCATGTTCAACAATTCGATCTTGTGCAAACAAATGTCCGCTCATTTTCAGACGTGAGCTATTTTGGGGATGGACAACTGCTCGCTCATGCCACATACCGATTCCTGAGCGAGTCACTTACTCTCTGAAACGACGACTGTGGATTATTGTGATTGCGTTTGAAGCCATGGGACTCCCGATGCCTGAACTTGAAGGAGAACCCTGCGATACAGGAGTAATGCTGTATGGAGAATTCTGACTGGCTGGTGAGAGGGATGCATCACTGGGTACACTGAGACCATTTTCTGTGACAAAAAAAAGATTATTAACTAATTTTCCTAAACACACCTACAAACACACATACACACACACACAAACACACATACACACACACACACACACACACACACACACACATCTAATTTAGACCACCTTCTTGAGATGCAGGCTCCTGGGAAAGGTCTTCAGTAAAATGTAAACAATCACCCCCATGCTCTTCATGGGCTGAGGACTCATGATCCATGCTTGCTTTACCTTTTTTTCCTTCTCGTTCTTTGAGAATAATCTAAGAAAACCAGAAAAAAATAGTCAAAAAGAATGCAAATGTAAATAATATATAAGCTGTTTTTTTCTATGCTGTTCCATGGTAGCCAATGTGAAAGAGGGTCATGGTAAGTGGTCCCCCGAACAATTTGCACCAGCCGCTTACCTTTTTAAGGGCTGTAGGGCGCTTGACTTTGGGGATCTCCCGCTCCTTCCCTCGCTTCATCCGCGGGGGAGTAGAATCCAGAGGGTTAAGGGGTCCCATTTGTGGTTGAGGGTGGCCCTTCAACATGGCGGCCAAGTTGGTTGAAGCCGAACTGTGGAATGGAGTGGTTGTTCCCACTGAGGAAAAATAAAACCAAGTGAGTAGATTAGTCAAATTCAAATGCAGAATTCACAAATGGATGCTAAATTGCAATTCAAAATCTTACCTGTAAAAGCAAGTGGCTTGGTATTTGTGATTTGTTTGGCCTTCATGGCCTGCTGCTGTTTAGCTAAAGCTGCCAGCATGTCTCCTAAATCCAGCGGAACAGAAGTTTTGCTCTTCTTCCCTGCTGCCTTAATGAGGGCCTCCTGTTTGGAGGGAAAGAAAAAACACAAGAGATCACACAACTCAAACAGTTGACCCCAGATTAATATTAAATCTCGAGATTTTAACACAACTCCGCACTTGTAATTTTTGCTGTTCCATGCTAATCTCCGAGTATTCCTGAGCTGTGGCCTTGGCAGCAGCCAGGGCTTTCTTCCGATGGCTCTTTGCCCTCTTGGGAACAGATGTGGTAATGCGTATTGGTGTCTGCACAATGTTGATGGGGGAGTCTTCTGCAATGTTTTCTATCTGTGAGAAGCAAAAATAGAATCTAAAATGTTCCACTTACCGTTGCACTATTATAAAGCAGGTCAGAAACTGCTGGGAAGCTGGAATTACTGGTCCTTGGAAATTCTGATATCAGTCTACAAGTTTACGCTTGACTTACCATATTGCTATGTAACCTTGGCTGCAATTGTGTCGGAGCGACTTCTGCTTTGGCGCAGCGTTGGACACCATGGACACTGGCTAAATCTGGGAACTCATCTTCGTCCTTGAAATATGCAAAATATACACGAGAGCAACAAATAAATGAGTTGAAAAGGGAAACGTTACATTCTCAAGGTTATCAGTTTTTCCTACTTCAAAGTAAAGGGGTTTTGGAGTGATCTCATCACGAGCGACCAGCCCTGGCTGCAGTCTTTGTTCTGAGTGATTTGGAAGACCACGTCCTGGAATAACACTGTGGAAATCCTACCACAAAAAAAGAATCCTTTTTGACCTCCGTGACCTTAGCCCAAATTTATAATCCCCTTTCTTGGTTCACATCACAAAAATGTCCTGCAATTCTGATAATGGCTATATTCTTTCTTTGTTATCTTGACCACAAACTATTTCTATTTCTGACCTTTGTGATCTTTGACCTCATTAGCCCAAAATGTAATAACCTCTTTCATATATATTACAAATGTATCATACAAGACGTTAATACTAAAATCCCTGTATTGCTGCAACTATTTAGTTGCAGGTGTGTCAAAAACATGAGCATCCAAATGTACATAATCTGTGATTTCATCAATGCAAGCAAGCAGGTTCAGTGGACTGTACCTGTGAGAAGTTTTTCTGTTCAGGGTTCTTCCTTTGGTCTACTCTGTGGAAATGACCGTTCTTGTCTCCCCAGGGCTTCTGTGTAGCCTGTGAAGTTACATTTACCCAAGTACCTGCTGGCAGACAAAAAACAACAATGGGGCCATGAGAACAGCATGCTTTGATGTGTGAATTGGAAAGGGTCCAACATTTGTTGAAAACTTTCAGACTTACTTGTCATTACACCAGTCTCAACTCCCTAGAGAAATAAAAAGTAGAGCTCTTAACTTGATAGTGTATAAAGTGCAGCATGCTTTGAATATGACTACACATCAAAGTGTAGTCAGAAGATTACGGTCAAGATTTTAAAAATATCAAATAATTACAATGAACTGTAATACATACGTTGGATGATGCTGACGCCTTTGCAGTTTGATGGGCTACTCCTGTTGCTTGTTTGTGTTTGGGGCTGCAGTATCCACTGTCACTGTCTATGTCGACTTCGCTGGTACCCTGATCGCTATAGCTTTCAGCTGGATTTGATCCCTGTAGCCTATTTGTTCGGGTCGTCCACGGCAGTGGACTGGCCGGTTCCACGAAACACCGGCCTGCAATCTCACCTGGGAAATCTGATGCGGTATCATTTTTAAAAAAAAAATAGTCACAGCTATTGTCATTCATAGTTACATATAGATATTTATACAGGGTAATTATGTTCACATTAGATACTCATTATCGGGGCCCAATACGGCTATTTTTGAAGTATGGAACAGTATCGAATTTTCTCAAGATCGAAGCCGATCCAGTTGTAGCGTGGGCTTTCAATGCCATCAAGCTTTTTGACTACAGTAAATCAAAATGCTAGGAGAATATTATTGCTGAGTAGGACAATTTCTATTTAGAAAATGAACGATGGTTAAAGAGCATTTCTTGAGGACTCACTTTAATACAAAAACAATTATTTGTCACTTAATGGTTGCATTATTTTAACTGACTGAACAATTCAGGCATCAGTATCTGGAAAATATGTATATACTGAAAAAAACAGGATCAGATCGGAACCCAATAGAGCCTAAAATAATACTAGTCAAAATGGTGCTTTGTTATATTCTGTTCCAACCCAGCAAGAAGCCACCTAAAATTTGTTGTCAACAAACTGTGTGACTAGGTTACATTGCCAAGGCATAAACATAAACACAACAGGCATTTACTTTCTTAAAACCAGAATCATTACAGGTGACACTTTGTTTGTGCAGAGGGAAATAGCCCAACTGGAATCTCGACATTCCCTTTCTGTCTATGAATACTAGCAATTGCATCATCAGCCGGTATGACAGGACAGGTTACTGGCAGAGCACCTATTGCCTCCTTAAAATTTAAGTAAAGAATCCTATGCAAAAGATTGCTAGTATTCATTTTTTTTTAAAGTATTTATACATTTTCTATATCATTTAAGCACTGCAAGAAGATACATACCAGTCTGCTGAGCTGCATCCACCAGTACTTTCTTACTCCAACTATCATGGGCAATGGGGCACAGTTCCTTCTGCATGACCAAACTTCTGTTTGGAGGTCGCCGGCCCCTCGGTGGCTGGGAAACACCTAACTGTTGCTGATTTTCATCATAAGAGGAAGACAGTTTGCTGTAATTATGGTAGCGAGACTTGCAACTATACTAAAAATGCTAAATATCCAAATGAACATTTCCTTTTCTTTACAACTGTAAATCAAAGAAGGAGAGTAGACCTTTTTTACCTTTGGGAGATTAGGTCGACCCATTCCCCTCCCTCGTTGATGCGCCATCCCGTAAGGCGGTCCATGAGACAGAAGCCTTTCGCCAACGTCTGACGAAACTGAGTTGACAACACCGGGCTGCACCGGGCCTCCATATGTGCTAGGAAATGGCTGGTAAAAGCCCATGACAGGGGGGCATGGGGCAGGCATAATCTGGTAGTAGGTATAGTCATTGGAAACAGGTGGCTGAGGGGAGGACATGATTGGGTAGGCCAGGTAAGGCCCGCCGGGGCCAGGGTTGGGTTGCTGCCAGCGCAGCTCCCCTGCATTGTACATTTGATGCTGCCTGTTAAGAACAAAAGAGCTCAGATTTAAAGTTTATTTAGAATTAGTATTCATTTAAAATGCATCACTAGCAGGGACAGAGGAATTACAGAAGCCACCCAAAAAATATTACAACACTTGAGAAATATAATCTAGTTGATCAATTTACTCAATTGATTAACTACTTTAATATATGATTCCATCATGATCTGATTCTCAACAGTAACGCAACATATGATTTTGTAAATAGGAGAAAGATCCCTTCTTGAACTGCATTTGTGGCACAACAATAACGTACATGATGATTAGCAAAGTTGGTGTGTTGCTCCTAATAGAGAAATGTTGGTATTTGACAGCCAACCCAATTTAGCAGCCATTTCCTTGCATTCAAATGGCAGGGAAGGAAACAACGAACCGGATGTGTGCAGGATACAGAAGATCATCATATGAACAAACAACGAAGTTGATGGAAGCACTACCTCTGGAACATGGCGATGTCAGTATGCTATTGAAAATGCCGAACGCAAGAAGTGTCGTTTGAAAGAGGCTGCCTAATTCAATGTTAGTGTTTACACCCTATTTGAGGAAGAGTTTATCGACTCTCCATTTGGTATATTGTCATTGCAGATTCTTAAAAATTGTCAGTTTAGGCAAACTATACAAAAAATGAGTTTGGAATAAATGTGAGAAGAATAGAGATCAGATGATATGGTAGGAAAAAAATAGTGATATTTTGCTCAGATCGTTCAAACTATGTCAAAGACACATTTACGGGTAAAAATATTTACCGATTTAAATTGTTGCTTCACAGTGATCCAACCAATTAGTAGGTTTTTCAATCATTCTAGGTCAAGTAGATTTTTGTACATAGTATTCCATTCCCCGTGACAATTTAAATCTCCATTTAAAAAATGCATTTTGTTAATTTGAATTATCTTTGATTTTTTAATTTGATCTGAAAATTTAAACTGGGAAGTTGAAATTTGAAGAGGCACTATCTATCAGTATCTCTAACAACTCAAATTTATTGTTCCAATATGAACACAATGATTCTAAGGAAATATACTACTGTGTTTTGGGAAATCTGCATCCTGGCTTTTGTTTTCCAGGTCAAAAGATAGGGGGGGAAATAATTAAAATATTAATTAGAACATGTTCAGTCACCACAAAGTAATCTGTTCTATGGATCTCCTCAGAATGTGAAGAGAGGCTTCAACCCATCCACTTTCACAACACCTGACAAAACGGGTTCAGTCAGAGAAAGGCTGACATGATGCCCTGCTTCTTTGTTAATTAGTTAGGCAGTGTGCCTATGGCAGATTCCGTAGGCTTTTGTCAAACATATATTTTTTACAGTACACTCAATTAATCACTGCGTTAATCTGAAAATGGGCACACACGGCTAAGGAGGGTTAAATTTATACCCCCACCCCCCCAAAAACCCCATTGTTTTAAGGGTTTCAGACTTGAGACAAGGAGGACAACGGAGTAGTCATGCTCAGGGAGATGTCTGCTCACAAACCGATGCATTGGCTGAACTATAATGGAAGAGGAAAGGGGCAGGAAACAGAGTGGCTTCTTGACATGATCTGATTCTTACATTCAAAACAAATGCAATCAAAAGAAGCTCAAGAAAACATAATACAGCAACAGCAACAGCGCTACTTTGTAAACATTTTCCAACCCGGTGACACTGACCGTACCTGTTGGGTTGGCTCTCCTGGACAAAAGGGTAGCAGGTGATGAGGTAGCTGGGTATAGGAGTAGTTTCCACGCCTCCGTTGCCTCCTCCCATGCCCCCTCCTCCTCCACCTCCTGGCTCTCCAGACAGACTCATGCTGACCAAGGATCCTTCAAGACCTTTCTTCTGCGGGATGAACGGTTCAACTTCGGCGGAAAGTTTCACATCCTGCCAAAAGGTTTAGGAATGCTAACAACAGATGCAAATTACCCCTTACGAGAGGCATAGGAATGTCAAACATAGTTAAGGTTCAAGGCCTGGTTATTTATAGCGATATACGTGCCGCGGATGGTGAAGATTATTGTGTCGTGACTGAAACTCACTACATTAAAAAAAAGCCTAAAATATGCTATTTCTTTGTTTAATGAAGACCTGTGTCCGTCATTTTGAGTGTAGTTTTTTGCACTCACTAAAAGGACATGGATAACACATTCAGGAACTTAATGCTGTTGACGTTTGCAAGAAATTTCCACAGGCTTAATCATTATAGATGTGCCATGTCAAGTAGAATATATTTGACAGTTTGGATTATAATTACTATTCTTTATTCAACCAGGTAAGGAGATAGAAAACATGCCATTTGAAATTGGACTGGTTTATTAAAATGTACGTCTTGAAAGAAGCGATCCAGATTTATCTTTGGGGGTGAGCAAGTTCAACGAACAAAGACATTTCCTAATCTCTCTCAAACAGTGCTCGGGATGCAAGTTACAGTGAAGTCTGTACGTCTTACACAGACAGCTATTGTGATACACATCCACTGATGGTTCACGGTTCCTCACCACCTCCCACACTTTTCCTTCACAAATCCACAGATGTTGAATTGTCTGAATACGAATGTTGCAAATATGCCCGGATAGCCAATTCAATAAAACCAAACACCAACTTTGACTTTCAAGATGCAGGATGACTGTCTTGAGCAACAAAGACTGATAGTGGCACGAGACCAGAGGTCCCAAACGTGCGACTGAGTAGAGGGTCCGATCCGCCCTGTGGGGTTGTTGTCATCTGTTGTGGCTAATTCAGACTGTATATTTACATTATTAAATTCTTTGATTTTTTTCAACAAGGGTGCCGCAAAACCAGGTGTTTGTAAAATGTGTCACCAAGTGCGTGCACTACTGTACTTTGCTCAATTTCCTATCTGCAATCACAGTCGTTCATTTGCCTCCCGCTGTCAAAACAGCGCCTTCAATTGCAGTCAAAGAGTTAATATGGAACCATAAATGCTCCAAAACCAACAGGAAGTAATCTAGAAATGCACCAAAATCAGCAGGAACCAACAAACAAATAAGAAGCATCCCAGAAAGGCTTTTTTTTAAATTTAGGAGGCCTTCAATAACTAGTCTCAGTGAAGTTAAAGGCTCCCTTAGCAGGCTGTGACAGGATTAAAACTGAGAGGATAACAGAGACAGTAGCACAGGATAATCTAATTACACAGCATGGAAAGGAACATAGAACGCTCGGACAAGACGGTTAAATTGAAGTAACATTTGTCTTCAAAGGCTCCAAGATGACCAAACCATCGATGGTCACTGCGTGTGTCACTTAGTGAGCGCCTAAAGGAGAATAGCTGTGATTGTTGCATTCAAGTCACAGGCAGATGTGTATCTATTGGGGATGGTAGAGCCAATACACATTTAGACAGCTGTCCACTGAAGGCTTTGTTTTGTGAGACTCAAGGACCTTCATAGACCTTGAGAAGTGTTTTATCATTAATGATTATTTCTCACTTTTTGAACTGCACGCACATAACATACAAGTGTGAACTAAGTGGGCTGGGTTTACCACTGAAGGCCATTGAAGCATTTATTTCATATCTGACTAAAGTTTGTGACATTCAGAACAATTTAGGCAAAGGACAACATGTAACTGGTGAGACAAATGTTGCAGACTTAACACCAGTGCACTACGAGAGCACCCAAAATCACAATCCACGAATGATGCATTTTACCTGTAGATTGACAGAGCTCGTACCCCTTAAATATATATTTTTTAATTTACATTCAGTCTTTTTCTGAACACAAATGTGATCTACAGTCTCACTGTGGCATAGGGAAGGGCAGCATAACTTCCTACATCGTGCCAAAGCAACATTCTACCACTTACAATGCTCAAACTGAGCAACCACATAAACAACCCTCCTACTGTTCTAAGATTTTCAATATTTTGTCGTAAATTATCATTGGCTGCACATCGACGCTGGTAGACGTCCTATCCATTTAGCCTGGGAGAGCAGCCCCAGTCAATGTAAATGGGTTGGACATGTACAGCTGTCAATCTTAAGCATGATCTTTCTATGCCAGTAGATTTTATGTACCTAGGAGGACCTAATCTAGACTATAATTTCTTATCTTGTACATGCATTAAAACTCCATTGGCTATAAACCACTTGAGTCATTTTTTTGGACCTATTCAGGTGACCACTTGTTGACTACTTATTTATGTTGTTGACTATTTATGTTGACTACTTATGTTGACTATTTATGTTGTTGACTACTTATGTTGACTATTTATGTTGTTGACTACTTATGTTAACTACCTATCTATGTTGTTGACTACTTATGTTAACTACTTATCTATGGTGTTGACTACTTATGTTAAATACTCATCTATGTTGTTGAATACTTATGTTAACTACTTATCTATGTTGTTGACTAATGTTAACTACTTATCTATGTTGTTGACTACTTATTTATGTTGTTGACTACTTATTATGTAACTGCATACTTATGTTGTTGACTACTTATTATGTAACTACATACTTATGTTGTTGACTACTTACTATGTGACTACTTATTTATGTTATCTTCTTATTATGTGACTACTTATTTATTATGTTGGCTACTTATTATTTGACTATTTATTTGTTATTGACTACTTATTTATGTTGTTGACTACTTATTTATGTTATTGACTACTTATTTATGTTATTGACTACGTATTATGTGACTACTTATTTATGTTGTTGACTACTTATGTTGTTGACTACTTTTTGTTATTGACTACTTATTCATGTTGTTGACGACTTATTATGTGACTACTTTTTTATTGATTATGTATTTGTGCACTTCAAGGTGAAGCTTTAAATCTCATTATACTTTTATAATGACAATACAAGGCGTTCAATTCAATTCAAGAATGAATTGGCTAGGGATAAATTATCCTATACAAGAGCACAAGAATCATACTACTAGTAGTGCAAGGAAGACTAAGCATTCTTATTGTGTTTATTGGTCATTTTAAGTACCATGGCATTTATTTACGATGTTTAAACATCTGAATACAAGCTAAATGTGTATTAATAGCCCATATTTTGTTGTTATCCGTCCTTAGCAGCTCTTTTGGGGACCAGCACACCTTATTACGTCACGTCAAAACACTGCCACGCCGAGTGTCTCTGCGCTCCACTGAAAAAAAATACGTACTGGAATGTCATAAATGTTGACGAACCAGACGTTCTTCTTACGATCAGCGCCTCACCTAAAACACTCGTACGCGCTCCTAGGAATGGCTCCCTGATAGTTGATAACGTTTCAATGGGGTTCGAATAAGTAAATTGTCACTCAGCTGTTGCCGATTCCAAACGTCGACCAGTGAGTGACAGCTGAGATGTTTTGGCTCATGTAGCTCACTAGCCGAGTTAGCAGCAACATTGACGTTGATCGTCGCCTCAGGCAAGGAAGAACGGTATATAATATGATATATCCTCCAGTAGCGATACAAAAAATCACAAACTTGCGTGGCGGATATTAAAATGCAATGTTATTCAATGACTGATAGTGGATTTAAAAAACAAATCACTTGCCGTTAGCTTTACTGTCTAGCTTCCCCATCGAAAGAATGCTGTTTAAAAGGTGTAAGAATACGCATATTCATGAATTAAAATGCTGAATACATGTGGATTTACGCTATTAGTCAATAATTCCGTTTTGGGCCTCGCCTTGACAAATTTCTAACGCTTCGACCGTTTGCATTACATATTCATGCTTCAATAATTCCAGACCTTTCTACATAACACAAATAGAGGGGTAAAAAAAGAGACAAAAATCAAGTTATTAGAAAAATAAGTTATTACCTTAATGTGACTCGCATCCATGTCAGTCACCAACGCGGCGACTGTCCGTCATTGACCCCTCAGTGGACGTCAGGATGTGGGCCTTTTTATCTTTTTCATCGTAAACGATAACGACAACAACAACAAAAGACCCCGGAGGTCCACTCGGTTCTGGCTGCGTGTATGAACGGGTTTTACGCTGAGATGATCCGCTAGCCAAGGGTTAGCCGCTGGCTAAACTGCGACTGAAGCCGAGTCAACTCCAGTGGAAACAGGAGTCACCTGAGCGGAAGTAGTTGAGGCCCAGCGATGCTCCTATTGGCTGGGGGATCCAGCGCAACAAATGCCGTCATAGAGGCGCAGGAAGACGTCTGCCATTGACGGTGATGGACGTCAAATCCGTCTTGTGAGGGGCTACTTACAGTATAGTAAGAATGATATATTTTTGTATGGAGCATTTTATTCCGTATATACCCAGTTATAGACATCAAATCAATTTCAACTGGGAAGGGGATTTAATCCAATTTCACTGTGGCCGATTGAACGATCGCTACTAAATCCTCCCATTAAAAATGGAATGGACTTTTATTGCTGCTAAAGCCAAACAAGGAGTCAAAACTTCCAAATGAGATATTTTACACACGGAAAATAACATTATCAGATTGGGGACATCCCTAACTCTAACTACAGTCAAAGACCTATTTAAATTGAACAATTATTGATAAGCATCATATACATAAATTCATATTTAGTCATTTTTAAAGAAAAACAAGTCAAATATCATGAAATCTAAAAGCAAAAGCAGTTTAAACCTATTTATCTTTAACATTTTTATTTAAAATTCCATTGCTCCTCATTTGAATTATAATTTTAATGAATGTTTTGTTTTAAAATGAATAATTTAAATAAATGAAAAAAGTTCATACCAGAGTATGTACAGTAAATTAAATACCTACATACCCAGTTCAGAGGTTTTTGTGAAATAAAAAAAACTGAACAGAATGAACCTGATTAACTGGGACCCCACACATTAATAACCAATTAAATTTTAGACGTCCTAAAAGCCTTTGTCATTGTAAATATTTTACTCATGCATGAGGTTAATTTCCCATATCCATAGGATATCAAAGCAAGAGGTTTTACAAAACAAAAAAAATCTACATTAAAAAAAAGGTGAACAAAAACATTCCATTGGCTCAGCATTATCAATTGCGTTAACAAAAGTATGGCAATCTGTTTGAACGTTTCCTCGTACCCTCTTTTTTTTCCCACAGTAGTGAGACAACTGGATCTCATTTCCAAGTTCAACATATTAAGTGCTGACAGGAGTTTGTTTATTACCAACAGGCAACAGTATACATTAAAATACTGTGTATGTCTTCTCATACACAATTGAACAACCAATATAGTATCTGCACATGGAAGGATCTGCCAATCTGGTACATGAAAAACAACAGTGTCAGTGATTTCCTCTCATCGGAACAAAACAACTCAATCTCGGGGTTCTTCTCGAAAATCTGTGGCCCCTTTCCAAAACGAGCGGCGTCTCTCGTCTCCGAAGCACGGTAGCATACTCGATGGATGTGGTCAAACATGCCATTTTACTTGTCTCTGGATTTTTTTTTCTTTTCAAAAGGCATCATGTGAGCTTGCTCACAATGGCCTGGTTGAGAGAGTTCAGCTGATTTGTCCATTTGTCTAAAGCTGTATAACGAGCCCCTCCCCTCTTCTGGTAGTCCAGTTCTAGTAGTTGGTTGACTTGGTCAATTCGCCCGTGGATTGTGCTGAGGAAGACAAATAGAAAGCTTCAAAAAAAGAAGTCATTTGCTGAAAATGGCAACCAACGCAGTCATTCAAATTAAAAAAGAAATAGTTCAACTTTTTTTGTGTGATTACAGTCCTGAGGAAAATCAAAAGTACAACGACAATAATAAATCAAACAAAGCGGAAACCTACTTATCCAAAATGCACTGCACCAGCAGACTCTCCACATCGCAAACATCGATATTTAGCTCCTGAAACACAAAGTAAAGACGCAACTGTCACTGCAAGTGAATTATTTTTGCTATTTGCTTTGCATTTCAAACTGTTATTATGATAATGACATTTGGGTCCATTTCTTAATGCTGTGTTTAATCTGCAGTATTCATGTCAATAACAGAAAAACTCTTATTTGACATTGTTTATTATACTATAAGAATAAAACAGCCATTAAACCTCAACAAAAACCCGTAACATTTGATGTAGTCAGTTTACCTTCGAAATAAAAGGGATGTGTATTCTTGTGTATGGTTTGATGAGTTTTATAAGCACTTGAGTTCTGATATTCCGCAGCAGCTCTGAAAAGACAAAAAAAAGGTTATGACTGTATTGACAACATATTTTTGGTACACGGTCACTATCACCACTCACCTTCTATATGTTCTCTGATGAAGGGGTCGTCCATGATGTTACTGTGATTTGTTTTCAATATTTTCTCAAATTCAGTGATGTCGTTATTCTGGTAGGCGCTGGAAGAAGGAAAGAAACAACCCGAAATTTAATTGTGTGCTTTACTAATAATGGTGGACACGTGGAATCCTAAAAAAATAAAATTAAAAAACACAATTAGGCAAAAATTATATGGATTTGATAGATTATTTCCATCAAAATACTTAATGGACTGCCTTAACAATGCAATCATATTTTAATCTTATTACTCAGGTACAGAAATATTGATTAAAAGAAAATAACATCCTTACCTTACTAAATTCGTCATTGCTAATATCTCTGGATCGTTTTTGTATGGTTTGGCCTTTGGTGGAAAAAAAAAAAGGAAATATGAAGATTTGAAAAAAAAATATGATTGTTTATGCCACTAGGCACTAGAAAATTGATATCTAAAACCGCACGCACCTCTTGCGAGTCAAAAGGATTGATTCCCGACTTCATTAGCATGTTGGCAAGCACCAGGTACTTCAAACACGTCGTCCGTCTTGGGCTTCCGGATTCGTCGTAGTTTTTAAAGGCCTCGAAGAAGTCTGTGTGAGCTTTCTCAAACTCGCCCTCTCTCAGATGCATTTTTCCGCCGCACTCTGTTCGCGAGCAAACGAGCGCACGTTATTCGTCGGAAAGAAGTTGCTGGATAGACGAGCGCTTACCCCGAATGACGCCCATTATAAGTGGATGAGGAATGGCAGATTTGATGTGAAGTGACTGCTCATACAGGGCTTTCAATTTCTTGTTGTTTTTTTGTGCTGTGTACATCTGAATTTCCAGAGCGTAGATCTCTAACAGCTGCGTCCCTTTCTTCAGGTCATCCTCGCCATCGTCCGTCTGCCACAAATATGTCATTCCACATCATCTTTGAGTACACTTTGTTTAGGAATATTTCCACAACTGCCATCCCTCGCAGTCAGAATTAGTTCAACGTCTATCGCCGTCAAAGACAGCAAATAGGCCAAGTATAGCTTCAGAATTGTTGTGTTAATATTAGGATAAATATTATTTGACGCGTTTGTGTTATGTACGTATTTTCTTTGTTTGTTCATCAACCGGGGTGTGTTCTTCATGTGGTTTGAGATCTATTTATTAATATACACATGCTCCCCAAAATATTGGAAAGAGTTGTGAATGCCAATGCAATTCAATAATTACAAATAATCAATAAGATGTGAAATGATGACATCTTTCATGTAGTCAACAGTTGGTTTACCTGACAAGACTGGTGTAATTGCCTCAGGATCTTCTGCAGCTTTCCAAATTCTTCTCTTTCCAGGTACAACTTTCCTAACTAGAGCGGAAAGAGAAAAAAACTGCTTACAAGTTTTGCTCAAAATTAAGGGTGACAACTTCATTATAATTAATACATACAAAAATAAAACTCCTCTCCCACAAGTGTAATTATTATTCTGTGCAAAGTGCTGCCTCCCAGTGGCCCTGATGAGCACACACAATTTCTTTTCTTTTTCTGAACCCATTTTTTTTAAATTATGTAGAAATCATAAAAACACCTTAAATTGTGAAACATGTAATTTTATACATTATTGCCTTGTTGGATATCTTTTAAAATTGGGTCATTTTGAAACCTCCCCTCTTTTTCACCCAATTCCGATCCTCTGAAAATTCTGTGATTGGGCCTCATTTCCGATTATGTTATCGGATCGGGGACCCCACCAAATAAAAACGAGGTTTCTTGTCAAATTTGGGGGTGCGACCTATAGTTGTGCGTGCCTTCTAGTCCAGAAATTAGAGTATAACTGGATATATTTTAATCAAGTCCCAGTCTTACTAAAATTCGAACCCATGACAGCATAAGAGAATGAATTTAAGTACCTTTGTGTTTGTTTTGAACCAAAGTCTGTCGTTTTTTGCATCTTTTAAAGCTTCCAGAGTCGTTTCGTAGAACTCTTGTAGTAAATCCATCTGGCGACACATGAAACCACACTGAATGTAATCCGGAGAGAGACAACATGCAACAGCACCAGGAGATATCAGTCATACCTGTTTGGAAGTTGATATGTAGTCCAGAATGGAGTTGATGGACTTTTCCGAGTAGTTCCTGGTGACGGCGCTTCTTATGTACGTCAGCAACTGTTTGTATCGGTTCATCATCTCTGGGAAATTAGTCTGCGTCACAAGACATCAAAACAAAGATTTAGAGTAAGAGTGTTCATCTGAGCTCCAAGTTGCGGGTCAGTGTCAGATAAGTTACCAATTTGAAGTTTATTTTAATCATCTGCTTCAGTGCTTTGAACCCCCATTCGCCTTTCTCGCCTTCTAGTTCCAGTACCTGTAAAACAAAACGTAAATCACCAGTGAGTGGGGGAAGCAGAGAGCATGATGATCTTTAAAACCTCCAGACTACTGAGGGACTGTGCGGTAACCTCAGTCTCAGTCTGCAGAAGGTCCCCACCTTGTGGACTTCCTGTGTGTGGCTCCAGTTTTTTTTACCTAGGTCTACAATGTCTTGTGTCTCTGTCTTACTACTGCAACCAAGAAATTTCCCGAATACGGGATGAAATAAAGTTCTAATCTAATCTAAACTAATTAGTTCACTGGCTGCCATTGACAGACATCCAATCAATCGTGTGGCTCTTTTGAACTTTCTACCGTTTTATTTAAACGAGTTGATCACCAGTAGACGTCCGATCCATTTGAACTGGAAAGGTGGCAGCACTAAAACTTCAAATGAATGGGACGTCAGTGACTGCCAGCTTCAATGTATTGGACGGCTATCGTTGTCAATGGAAGGCAATGAGTTAAATTGAGGAAAACCCCACCTTCTGGAAACTGCTGAGCGCTGCTTTGGGATCATCCTCTTTCAAGGCTTTGGAGTTGTAGTACTGGTTCTCCAGGTCAACATTTGGCTCCGAATTGCTGTCTTCCGAATATTCCTGAATGGTAGCACATGTGCAACATTGTCAACTTTATCAGCTCAAGTTGCTCATCACTTCCTATGGTCGTCAAACTATGAGCGTCTACTTAAATCAGGCAACGTATTTGCTAACTAGCCGGCTGGAATGTTGTTTCCGTCACGGGGCAGGCAAAACGCGTGCAAGTATCCCCAAAAACTATCCTTTAGCCAAGTGTTTTAATTTTAAGAGTCGGATATTTGACAGCAGCAACGAGGCGAACGTGTGAATGGGCAGCTTGTGGGAAATATTAGCCCGAGAGGCTAACTATCAACCAGGCTGACACCAGCTAACCCGCATTCTCGCTGCTTTCTGGTTGTATTCCAGAGGAGAGGCCCTAGTTGGCTCATTTTAATCGCAAATACCAGGTCGTAGTCCTCTTCGTCGTCACACATGAAATCGTCCTCCATGTCAGACATTCTGAGGGTCCGTGTTGTCCTTGTTCAGAGACGAAGAGTTGGCCCGGCCTGTGCTGTGTTTGCGGCGGAGGGAGGAGGGAGGAGGGAGGACGATAGGGAGGAGGTGGCGTCCGGCAGGCAAAGAGGCGCCGCAGGCCAACTTCCGTCGAAAGAGGGCGCTGTTGGATCGCCTCTTCCGGCATGATCTCTGACTGGGGTTCCCGAAAGTTCACCGAGGGCCCCTTAACATCTGCTGCCATTGACGGCAATAAACGTCAAATCCGTTTTAGTGCCATCGGATTGACCTGACTTGAATGCTGTTATCGTCTTTATATAAGTATAATTATTTATTTATATATTTATTCATGTATTTATTTATTAACTTACTTTTACCTATCTATTTATGTCTAAAATGCATTTCCTATTCCTGCATCCTCACCCTCTTGCTACTGTGACAACAAAATTTCCCGAATACGGGATGAATAAAGTTATCCAATCCAATCCAATCCAATAATGAGATTTAAAGCCTTGCCACGAAGTTCACAATAACAAAAACAAACAGGCAAATAAATAATCAATAAATAATAACAATAACTAAATGACAGCCAGCGAGTTTAATGAGTGCAAAAAAATAAAATAAATAATTCCTGCATGGAAGGGTCAACTGGGATCATCATTAAAAGAATATTTAATACAAGTCACATCGGGAATTTGAATAATGCAGTTGTATTTTTAATCTTTTATTTTTATGTCTTACTTTTAAGTCTTATACTCGCTTTTCCTCTTTCAAGGCACTCAAAGTACTTTGACACTATGTCCTGGATGTGTAGTACTATCTGGAGGATACTTCCGATAATTTAGCATGGTCACCAGCGCAGGGAATCAAACCCAGAAACTCTGGGTTGGGAAACACCAAGTCTACTAATTCTTTTATGAGAAATTGATCCATGTACTAGGCTAAAAAAATCATTTCTATCACTAACGAATCCACTTTGACTTAAGGCACATTAAATTCAATTACAACAAACTTTTATCTCTTCAACTTTAAGTATCAATCACTATTTTTATTCTATTTGCAATGGAGGCCGGTCCCCCCACCCCCCAAATTCCGCACCTATTTTTCTGCAGAAATTTCCCTTAAATTTCCATCTGTTTTCAATACACACATCATTAGAAAGTTCTTCGTAGAAAGTTTCATATAAATTTTATTCCCGTAAAGATCACGCAAAGTTCGTGTCATGGGTTTACTGAAAAAAAGTGTTTAAAAATGATGACTGAGTGAAAAATTCAAATCCATCATGCTACAAAGTCAATTGGGCCATAATATTTACAATATCTAGGAATGAATTATAAACACTGGTGGTAGAAGAATGAGTGCATCCACTGATCTGTTATTTGACTTTTAGCCTGAAAAGCCTTCAAAATGTTCAAAATAATAAAAATTGTTGGTATATTGACATTGTATGGCTGTCTACTGAATTCACATAAAAACCACAATATGTCTGCACATGCTATGAATGTGCTCCAGTATGTTCACACCCTTTTGTCGCTTTTGTGGGATGAGTCATTCGAGCGATAGTGCGTGCTTTAGATCTATCAACAAATCATTAATTGAAGTGTTGGATGAACATAAAGCACTAACAATGAGCAGCTTGTCTGTGTTGCAATCAACAACAGCAAAAATTATGTTTTTGGTAAAAAGGATGATAACAATTACACCCTGATTTGAAAACAACAGTATACAAAGTAAAAAAAGGTTACACTCTTGGAATTGACCAAATATTGTTGTATAATCAGATATGGAATTGCTTTCAAGTTCATTTTAAGAGGCGGCGTTGAGACACAAATGGCCTGACTTATGACTTGTGGTGTCTGTATATCGATACACCTACTCATCATCTAAGGGTGGCTCGATATCTGACCAAAAGTGCAATAACAAATGCAGATGTGAAGTCAGGCATGTCTGTGTTTTGTGACAACTAAAATACCACAACAATTGGATGCAATGATATCACCCAGACAAGGAAAGAGCAAACACTTTGAGAATTCATTGTTGCCTAAGAACTTCAAACGCTTCTTGTCAAGGGAGCGCATAGCTACAGAAAGTCCCAGTTTATGAGATAATGGGGTGGCAAGCCACCAGCTGCCCTTTTCTTATTATGTCTTACATTTTAAACCTGATTGTGGGAACCAAAAATCGCCCCACCCGTGCCCTACTTTATTTTATCCTGTAAACACTCGCATGACAGAAGCTTTAAAATATTCCACGTCTTTACCCTTAAGGTATTATCAGCTCCTCATTTTTCGTATTTGTCTGTCTTCTCACTATAATATCGCCTGCCCACACACGAATAGGCTTGATTTATGATCTAGACATGAGAAGGTTGTTTGATATTTAAACTAGATGGCGAGAAAAGAAAAAAATAACTAGACAACAAAGGTCCACTGTATGGGGGCAATTGTAATTATGATAGGGTTAGCCCACTACAATGTGTTTTATATTGTAAGGTCATGTGAATAAATAAAATCACTAAAAGGAGAATTTTTCTGTGTCCATTATGTATGAATACTTTTTTTTTGGCTTGACATGAATTGAATTCTGTTTGATGTGAAGTGCCGTATTTCTAGCGGTACAAAAATCTCCCCTAATCATAAACAGTATCCTGGTAACACAACAACATCTGACGCATGCTCATAATTCCTGATCTTGCATGTTTACCGTGCTAATAAAAATGAAACGAAGCTCACCATGAACAAGTGTTTTAATTTATAGCAAAAGCCCAATTGGAACATGAGCTGTGATGCAGGTACACAGCAGAGTGCCTAGAGAAGGGCCACACACATCTCATAATGTTATCAAAGATATCACATTCATCCATTCCGATTCCCTCTGTTTACATCTTTACTCGTGAATCATCCATTTTGAAATGAAGCTCCTTACAAGGATAACGAGTATGTGAACCAATTGTGAGATTTTTTCCAGACAGTCACAAATAGTAACTTTCCATTGTAAAAGGCCGAGGCTCACACCGGGAAATGACACTAACATACCACAATGTTATGAGTGTTATGATTAATGGCAACAAATTAACATTCTGGCAAGAGAAGAAAGTTCAAATGGGAAGAAAATATATTGGTCATGGTGTGGCGAGGCCTTTTTTTTGTCAAAGCATCGTGAGAATGGTTGGATTTGTGTCCAAGTGTGAGTTGAAGTTGTAAACCTGCTTCTTCTCTATTTTCTCAAACAATGTGAACCTACCAATAATAAAACTATTTCTCTGGTGCTATCTGGCGGCCCTGTTGCAAGAACAATGACCTGCGACTGAGACCAAGTGTTCAAACTCGGGGTTATGTATTGACAAAATTAATTTTACAATTTACACATGTGATCAAAAGTGTTAAACTGTCTTTTTTTTACTGTCATGCAGTATAGAGGTAAGATCGGGCCGACCCGACCCACGGGTATTAATTTTCGGCCCAGCCCGAGAAATTAACTTGATTTGCAGGCCCGATCCCGAAGCAAGCCCGATATTTCATATTTCATTTGTGAGGACTTTTTTGTAACAAAATGTAAGTTAAACAAGACTGTATAAAAAATTACATCTTTTATATGATAATATAGATGTTTGACGATTTCCACTGTTTAAATGCCTGCTCAGCATCGAGGTGCCAGTCTTTTTGCTCACATATGAGAGCAAAGCACCACATTGACTACATTCAGCGAAGCCAACCCAAGTTTCTCTAGCATATTCAACAATCAATTTGAAGCTTAACCAAAATTCCTTCTGTTTTATCCAAAATTCCAAATTATTTATTTTATAACGAGTATTCCTTAGTTTAGTTTCCACACATTGATTTAGTATAGCACTTTTTTTTCTGCGAGAGAGAAGCCCAACCCGACCCGAACCCGAAGTAATGATTGACATTTTAGGCCGAATTTCGGGTCGGGTTCGGGCTCATGATCTTACCTTTAATGCAGTATACTGTTCCTGCTTACAGACATGATGATAGTGAGAGACTGCTTTGCTGCACCTGGAGTAAAGTGTTTTGAATCCACGCAAGGCAGAATGTCATCTCAAGACTATCAACGTATTCTCGAGGGAAATGTCCTCACCGTGCTTGCGCGGGTTGTCTGCGGGTACTCTGGTTTTCTCCCAACTCAGCTAGGCTCCAGCACCCCCACAGCGTTTGTGAGGATAAACAGAATGGAAGATGATGGCTAAAATAAAAAAAGCAATATTTCATTTTAAATAGCATGATATTGATGAAAATAACAGCAATAACAAATATAATTGTTTCCCTGACCACATTGCATTCTTCGTTCATTAACAGGGGGATAAAGACAGCTTTGACCACGTTTATTTTGACACACAAGCTAGCATGTATTTTGTATGTGTTCAAAGAACGGGACGGGTGATTACATTGTTTTTTTTTTGTGGTTAGTTTTCGGGGTCGTCATGACCTGCTGAGAGGCCCCAGCAACTTTTAAAAGAGTAATTTAATATACAAATCCAGAGGTTTACAATCTGTAAAGAGTTAAGAAGCGAGGGAGAAGAGGGCTTACAAATGGCTCTGGGCACTTTTCCCACAACTGCGGGATTTCCACTCAGCCTCATCAATCTGGAGATGTTTACCTACAAAATGTGGGGGCATGGCGCAGTGTCTGTGTCAACGTGAGTGTACGTATGGTCAAAAGAGAGCATTGGCCTTCGTGAGTTTGCAAGGGATAGTAGCTTTAGGTGGGGGGAGATGCAATCAAATCTCCTTTGTTGAAATATCAGCACGTGTAAGTAAATATAGACACATGCATCAGGATTTTGAAAATTACATCTTCGCATGCGAGCATTGAATAAACGGATTGTCTAATGACTCTCGCGTACAGTGTGACACGTGCGTGAGTGAGTGTTGTGTATACCCTTTACATGTCGTGCTTGCAACTCAGTAGACCCTAAAATCTGGCTTTCATTTGCTTTATGTCTTTACTGGCACTATGTAGCAAAATGCAGGTGGTCAGAAAATAAATAATGCAACAAAACTCTGCTTTTATCGCAGTCTGCATTTGCTTTTCATGTCATCGCTTGTCAAAAGTTAGTTTTTCGTGGCGTTAAATCCTTTTAATAAGTATCATTATCTGCTTATTGTCAACGTTTAAATACCTGTTTGTTCTGTAAGAGAGCATAAAGTGATGAAAGTCTTTTATTGGAGGTGAGGAACAAATTATAATCCCTTAGAAAAGCTTTCAAATGACATCAGTGTGATAGCGTGAGAGTTGCAAGTAGACTGCAGAGGAGTTGTTTTGATTGATGTCAGGTGATGATTATTTTACAGTGATCTCATTTAATGATCTAATATTTAAAAATACATTGGTTGACTCATCCTCTGTCAGAGAACAGTCATAATCCAATGAATTGGGACACATTCAGATTTTTTATAGCCTAATTATAACAAACAGTTAGCATTCATGTGTTACTTAAAAATCTAGAACTGTCTCATTACACACCACCATAATTGTCAAGCAGTCAGAGGACAATAATTCAGGGCCTTTACGTAGGTCTTAAATATTTTGAAAAATAATTTCATTCACGGTTTCAGCTCAAACTCATCTAAAATACTTTGTAGATTGTCGCAAGCTATGATAGGCGGTACAATCAATGGATACTTACCATTTTTTATCAACAGTAGTAAATGGATGCAGATCCTTTCTCCCATCAGCTGTCAGGCTCTTTAACAAAACAAATGGCTGAGTGTTAAGACCTACCGTATGCATGCATGTACATCTATGTGTATGTATGTATATATGTGCTTATATGTGTGTATGTATGTATATATGTGCTTATATATGTGTGTATGTATGTATATGTGCTTATATATATGTATGTGTATGTATATGTGTATGTACACGTGTGTATATGTATATATATATATATATATATATATATATATATATATATATATTTCAGCAACATGCGTATTTATTTATATATGTATTCATGTATTTATTTATTTATTCATTAACTTACTTATTACCTATCTATTTATGTCTAAAATGTCTTTCCTATTTCTGCATCCTCACCCTCTCGCTACTGTGACAATGAAATTTCCCGAATACGGGATGAATAAAGTTATCCAATCCAATCCAATCCAATAAGTTAAAACTGGAATATGGATTAATGAGGAAAATGTGTTACAAAAGAACCTTTGACTGTTTAGAAGATGTCTAAATATATCCACAATTGTTGTCTGATGTTTTTGCTAGTACGACTGTCATCAACATTCTGTAAAAATTCCAAGAACAATTTTACAGCAATTGGAAATGGAAGCTTTAGAAAATAAATGATTTTTTTTAAAACATTCTCAGAAATGGAGGTCTGCGCTCCTTGGGCTAAGCGGTCGTAATATTGTACTCCAAGATTAAACCATTGTTTCTATGTTTGCCCCTAAGCAAAATGGCAGTCAAGCAAATGTTGCAAAATGTTATATACGATACATTCTTAGCAACAGATGTCACAGGTAAACAGAAACAGATGGCTCCCTTTGGTCAACCAATTGCTTTGTTCAGGCAAACAACAGCAGCTTGCCCATACTTATAAACTATAACGAGTATTAGGTCCACACCGGAGAGAAAAATACAAGATTATTTATTCATTCATTTTCCGTGCCGCTTATCCCCACAAGAGTCACTGGGGGTGCTGGAGCCATTTCCAGCTAACTGGGCACTAGGCGGGGAACACCCTGAATTAGTGGCCAGCCAATCGCAGGGCACAAGGAGACAAAAAAATTCATAAAATAAATTTACAGTGTTCAACCAGCCTACCCTGCATATTTTTGAGATGTGGAAGGAAACTGGAGCACCCATAGAAAACCCACGCAAGTCCATGAAGAACATGCAAACTCCCCACAGGAAAGCCCGTACCTGGGATCGAACCCTCCATCTCAGAACTGTGGAGCCCACCCACTAGGTACTCGTCCACCAGGGCACCTACAAGATTATGATTTGTCTGATTGGTTGAGAAAACTCTTGCACATTAATTCATTAACACTGATAATATCTTCCCTAAGGTACTTAATACAGTATGTGCGTCATTGTTTACTTAAGAATGTCAATGACATTTATTTTGTAATGACCTTCACTGTAGAGTTTTTCTCATTAGTGTGGACCTAGTACTCTACTATGGAATCCACATTACATTTTTTTTGTCTGGTGGTCCAGATCATTAACTAATGGGAATTTAATGGAGTTGCATCATTCTCCTTTTTCTTAACCAGGTTTTTATTTTTATTTTTTATATTTCTTGTGCCCAATGATGGATTGAGTCCAGTGCAGGGGGACTCTGCCTTTTGTACAATCTCAGCTGAGAAACACTTAACCTCCTCACAATACTACTAATCATTGTAAGTGATAAAAAAATGGTTAGAAGAAAGGGTTATGAAAATCAAAGAAAACACAGTGGTTCTCATTATGACTTTTCATAACACATTCCAGTCATTTCTCTGATTACCCAATAAATATTTAAGCAACATTCTGTTATTAGGGCTCTTTAAAGCAGTAGCTATGAGAAGATGGAGTGGACGTCACGTTAAGTCCTTCAATGTCAGGAATTTTCTGGATGCCCAAGTCTGCTTATCCAGTATTTTTTTAATTAGAGGAAGATGTTCCTGTGCGTTTGTGTAATAAAATCTCTCGTAAATTTCACTCTCTCAAACATTCACTTTTCCCAACTCAACACAAATCAATAAATAACAAAAGGAAAGACAACATGGATAGGAACTCAAGCTATGTTAAGAGCCAAGTAATAAAAAGGGGTTTCAAAAATGGTAAATGCTTTTTTACCGGTTTTATTGAGTTTTCACAGAAAATGATTTTTTAAAGTTCGTTTTAGGTCAACTTAAAAATGATCAAAAAAGACAAAACGAAGTTAATACCATCATTAGGTAATAGCGGTTGTTTGTAGCAGGACGTTGTTGGAGAATCTTTTTCAAGAATTTGAAAAATAACAGCATTTCATTTCTCTGTTGTATAACCGTGGATAAAAAAAACAATAAATGTCAGTCTCTAGGAGTTTGTCATTTACTGTGTTTAAACATTTTCTCTGATATCTGTTGGTCCAAAATATGGACTTTTTCTGAAAGATCATCAAAAGACAGGCCACAGAAAGAAAATCAGTAGCAATGATATCACGAGACATAAGACATACGACCCCTAACGGCTAAATGTCATTTGTCACGAAATGTTTGCTATTCTAGCTGAGAGTAAGTTTACACAGTCATGCAACTCCAGCAACACTGTGTAAAACTGTGTCCCTCATTTTGACGCCACCTATCAATGCCAGCCAGACTCATACAGGCCGCATTAAGTGGCCCATTTAGTTAAGTGAAGCCACACACTCCCCTCCTTTCAAGTCAATATACCAGTTATTCTTTATATGCTCGTAGTTCGCAAGTCTTAATCTCACTACGCCCCGCGGTTTGAAACCCCCCGGTGTTTTATGGTTGTTACACGCAGCACCTTAATTAACTACACCATATTCACATCACGCCGTTTTGAAAAACATGTGCGAGGGGGCCCTGGATGTGGGGCACGTGCGGGGGATAGAGAGGGGGTGTTGGTTCATGGTACTTAAACAAGCTGCACACACTATGCCAGGGCTGGAAGAAGATGCAGCCACTCATATGATGCAAAGCAAAGACATTCAACATTAAATGGGAATGACAGCAATCTTCTCCAGTTCAATTTCAGATTATTCCATACCATGCTGTCTTTAAATAACGAAGTTAGGCAAGGGTTTGGTTAGTTAATATTTAGTATTGTTTTTAAATCACTGTCCACAAAACAAAGTAATGAATCACCACGCAATTTTAAGGTTAAAGCATAATGCATGAATAGTTTTAACCTTGCTATATCTGTATAGTATGTTCTTTTAAATAGCTTCACAACTTTTTTATCAGAAAGTTTAACTTCAGTAGAAGAGCGGGGATTTCAATGTGGATGTCAATCAAAACAATTTCTTACTGCATTTGTAAGTGGTCCTAATAATATCTCATAGAATGGTTGCTAAACCAACTTTGTCAATCCTAAAAATTGCATGATATCTTCACTTAACTGAGAAACTTTCTCCACTTTAACGAGGGTCAAAGTGTGCTATGCGCACCACTGATGGAACGCCGGTTGTCTCTAAAGAAATGACTACAAAAATAACAAAGTGTGCTATGAGCACCACTGATGGAACGCCGGTTGTCTCTAAAGAAATTACTACAAAAATAAATCTACAAATGGCATGATGTTCAGGTGGCTTCAACCTTTCTTGCCTATGAAAATCCTTTTATGGGGAGAAGCCCATAGTTGTTTCTAACCAACTGCATTGTTACAAGAAAGGCCGTACTTCTTCTACTACATCAACAGATATGATGAGCAGTTAAGATTGAGATCCCTAACAGCTGTTCCTGCATTAAATGGGATCAGAGTACTATTCCCCAGACAGCCAAGCACAACATCGCTACACATTCTTGAACAAGTCCAATTACAACAAGCTTAATGCACCACAAACTGTCTACAGTCATTTGACATTGACAGTGTGACGGTTCAAGACTTGTTATAATCATTTAACTTCTCTTTTTAGAAATCCAATCATTTCCCCATTGGGTTCCTCCTATGACAAATTGGATTGGATTTTTAACTTTAAGGACACTTTTCATGTAGTTTTCTTTGCCTCTTTTGAATAAATTTGACTAGCTGTGTTGTACTTTTATTCAAAATTTCTTTTGTTATTTTTCCCGTCACCCTTTTTAGTGAAATACTCCATTTGACTGACGATATTTCTCCCCAAACACCCAATCAATTTACTCCAAGGAGACAGTAAAAGTTAGAGTTGACGCCCCAGATCAGACAGACGCAAAGGGGTCAGGCTGAGGTGTGACCATGTGTTATTTTACTGCACTAACACACAGGAAGAGCTGCTTCAAAGTGTGCAAAGCTGTGTATACAAAAGTGGTGTACGTAAATAGCTTGCTATCGCACTTCAACCTGTAATATTGCTTTGCCCACAACCATCACTGGAATGTGTTCCAGTCGAACACAAGATAATAATGTTTTAAAATAAAAGCACCAATGTACAAGTTGTACTGCAGATGAATAAAATGGTCATCATTGGGATTTGGCAGTTTAAAATTCACCAATCCCATTGTAATTAAACAGAGCTCAGTACATACATCCCACCATTGAATTAGCTACTGATTAAACCACAGGTGTCAAAGTGGCGGTCCGGGGGCCAAATCTGGCCCGCCGCATCATTTTGTGTGGCCAGGGAAAGTTAATCATGAGTGCCGACTTTCTGTTTTGGGATCAAATTAAAATGAAGAGCATAGATGTATATGAAATTTACTGATGTTCCCCCTTTTAAATCAATAATTGTAATTTTTTAATCCGTTTTTTCTGTGTTTTTAGTTCAAAAATCATTTTGTAAAATCTAAAAATATATTTAAAAAAAGCTAAAATAAACATTGTTTTAGATCTATAAAAAACGGAATAATCAGGGTTTTTAATCCAGTTCTTTTAATCCATTTATTTAAAAAAATCTAAATATTATATCTAAAATGGTCCGGCCCACATGAAATCGAGTTGACGTTAACGCGGCCCGCGAACCAACCCGAGCCTGACACCCTTGGATTAAACCAAAAAAAGGATTAAACTAGTCTAGAAGCATGCTTTAGACATACTATCATTTATTTATTAAATTATTTTTGGGCTTCTCAGCAAAAGGTTTTAGCTGCTAATTGGGTCTGTCCTTCAACTTTTAATTTGGATTATTTCAATGGCATATTTATTAACCCCAACACAAATCAATCAGGATCCTGCAGCTAATCCAAAATACAAGGAAAGTGGACAATTTTCTGCTGGTAATGACATCATTGTAAGGGGCTTTCTGTGATTTAAAGGAGAGGCTATAAAATCTTATACTGTTGGTCTAAAAAAACACTTCATGACCTTGGACTATAATACATAGTCCACTTGCTTGTTCCATGTGGAGCATCCAGACACCTTGGATCATCGGGAACAAAAACAAATCATGGCTAAAGTATAATTGTGTAATATAATGTATCCCTATCTTCCCTTACTGTTCATATCTGCAAGATGCTGTATGACCTGTGCTGTTTACTATTTAAATGATCTTTGTTTTAACGTGTCTTGCTGATTTTAATGTGACTTTCATATATTGTTTTATTGGTTGTTGTTGTTTTTTTTATTATACATTTCTATTTATTAGTGAATGTTTTACTTATTTCGTGGTGATTTAATGCTAAGCAAAGCATTGTGTTGAACTGGGCAATTTAAGTAAAACTGCATTAGCTCACACCTTTTTCTCATCCAGTTGACTTTAACTACCATTTGGGCGGCCGTAGTCAATCTGTTCTCAATTGCTTACAGTTAGCGCAAAATTTAATTGCCAGTTTGCTAACTGGAACCAGTTCTCAGTCTCAGGTGAAGCCTTGTATTTGCTTCATTTTGCTTTGCCTTTTTAAAAATAAAATTCACTAAAAGATCTTGCTAATCCCACTAAAATATATGCAAACTATTCCTGGCTGTATTTTAAAAAAATATATATATTCTTCCTCTGAAATCTCAGCTATTAGACATACTCAATACGTACTGGTATTATAAAACTAAAGGGTGCTTTGAACTGGGGGACTATGTAAAAAAAGCTTTCATAAGACTATTGTTCTACTTGTCAGGCTCCGTGTGTGCCAAAATGTTCTTCATTTTCTTCTTGGTAACTTTAGATTTTCATAACATAAAATGTGACTTCATTTTCATTGCTGATTCCTTGAGATGAGTCAGTGAACAGACTACTGTTCATTTCTCACTTGATTTGACAGGCGTCTTTGTTACTTTTAACTAACAAAAATCCTTTACTGGAAACAAGCGCCATTGTGTCGCTCTGTGCACACGCTTGTTTACAAGTCCGTTATTTTTAGTCTGTGCTAATGTTGTGAAGCTCCTATCCTTAGAGATCCCTAATTATCATGGAATTTAGAAAGCAAAAGCTGAACCCAAACAGTTTAAAACGGTGCTAAGAATAGACAGATCCAGACATAATTCACTCTAGCGACGTGAATGCAATCACATCGTTGCAAGGCAGAATGACCAGAACATAGACGACCACTCTTCTCTCTTCAAGAATGCTTTTAGTGGATTGTGATCTGGCGGAGGCAGATGTCTTTTCAGCTATAGTGGAAACTATCATAAATTGTGGCGCAATATTTGAGGACTGACGCTTTGAGGGATTCTAACCAGGCAATAATTCAAAAAGCAATTTTCCTGTCTCTCATAGGAAACAACAAGTACGACTTGATAGACATCTTTCATGTGCAATTAAAAGATTTACTGCCTTGAGTAGAGTAGAATAGAGAGATAAATGAGGAGGATGCGTGTGTGGTAAAGAGCCATGATGAAGCATGCTTCAGAGAGTGTCTGAATTTGGAGTTGGAATGGAAATGAAGCAAGCTCGCGTGACTGCACGTTACAAAGAAGTTTTACAAACATTCATGCTGACGATGGACAGAAGGCGGAGTATACATATAAATGGTTGCCAGCACATTGTAGGGCACATATATGCAACCTTTCACACTCGCAATCACAACTACAAATCACCCTAGCAAGCATACTTTTGGGATGTGGGAGAAAACCAGAGTACCTACAGAAAACCTTGCATAAAAAGGACAACATGCAAACTGTACACAAGAATTCTTGTTCGAACCATGATCTTGGGATTGCGCAGCATAAGGCTAGTCTGCAGCATTACCGTATTTTCCAGATTATAAATCAGACTTTTTCATAGTTTGGCTGGGCCTGTGCCTTATAAATCTTTTTTTTTTAAGTCTGGCCACCAACAGATTGTTATATTGTGTTCTGTGGGCTATAGTTATTAATTAAAAAAACTTTAAATATGTTATAACAATAGATGCTTATTTTGCCTGTTGTTCCCTATTTTACTATTACTTTAACGTATAATGTTGTATAACTTATAGTCCAGTGCGACTTTTTCCATTTCATTTTGAATTCTGTAGCTAGTGATACTTATACTGAGTTGCAACTTAATGTCTGAAAAATACGCTCACCTGTCATCCACTGTGATCTCGTTATTGTTATTAGAAAATTAAATTAAAATTGAGTACAGTGTTATTTACTCACTGCAAAGTAAAACAAAGTTGGACGTATTCACTACTTTTGCAAACTACTAGTTAGGATTAGCAAATGCGTGCCACAAATGATGTTTTTACATAATGAGACTTCCTGGTGGTCATTTTGGTCCTGAGTCATGCAATTCTTTGATATATGGCCTACTTGACCCCAACTCCTCATCACGGAAACGATAATGTGACCCCCAGGGAAAAGGTTTGGGGAACCTTGCTTTAAGTAATCTAAAACCAGACCAAAAGACCTGGGGCAATTTCAGGACTTGATTACTACAACTCCAACGAAAATAGTTGCTTTCTAAGAACATTTTCATTTGAGAAATAGTCTAAGTGTGGCTTTGATTTTAATGAGATCAAAGGTTAACGTCCTCTTTTTGGTCCTAATTGTTCTTCCTTAACTTAAGGACAAAACTGCCATGACAAGCTCTGTTGATGTAGTTGTTTTGATTCCTTTCTAATCAGGAGACGCAAATTCATCCATGTCTGTGAGGCAATTAGTTCAACTCTGCAGCGACCAAGCTGCGACTAGAAAAATCTCATTATTATCTAACAATAAAATGTATCTCATTTTTTGCAGATCTATTATTTTCAGACCAATTACGTTTAAAGCAAGCAAAAAAGGCATAGTCAAATAACCATTTATATAAGAACTATTTCATGTTTTTAGCTGTTGTTCTTAATTTGTCTGCATTGTTGAATGAGAAAATAGACTGCAATGTGTCTGTCTGGCTTAGCCTACACAATTGAACATTGTTTTCCTTTGAACAATATCCAAAGCAAGGTTGATGTTTTTGGAGTCTGCGCCAAAAATTTAAATGTTTTTGGCATCGATAAGGATTTACAGGCCTGAGTCTGTTAATCATCTCAACTCTGCAGGTGAAAACTCAAAACATGGCAGTGAAATAAATCTTTTGGAGTAAGTCCAAAAGATTGTTTTTTGTTACACAGCATAATCCTATTAGCAGAATTCTCAGTCTATGAAATTCATTTCACACGGACACTTTGTATTGATTCCTGAGTATAAATCTCACTTGCTTGTTTTTCTTATTGGTGAGGAGACTGTTTTAAAGCAGAATTAAATTTGGCGATGTGTGCACATCAATCATCGGTGCCTGACTTTTAATTGTTTTCTCTCGGGGGTGATTAATTAATTGCAGACCTATTATTGCTGGTAGGTAGTGTTAGTTAGCTCTTTGGGTCCGCTTATGACTTCTCTGGACTGTTGAGACATTTTGGGAACCAAGCAGTTGTAGTTCAATTTGAACTTGTTTCATCATAGTTGCACACAGGATAATTACTCATGTCTTTGAACCATTTGGCCCCTCCCTTGGAAGACTCGAGAAATCCAATGTGATGGGTGGGACCTTACAACAATGACAAATTCTTCCACTGACATTTCGAATATCGTAAATGTCCTCCAAAATAAATCCTAATAGCGCAATTCTGACCAGTGAGTGAGCACCCAGTCTACGAATTGAAAAAATCCATTTGTGCAGAGCAGAGTGTGAACTGTCCCTGAGGTGATTCATGGGGCAGACGAACCAAGCCGGGGTGACACCTAATAGATCAAATCTTTACGACTGTTCGTTTAGAGATGAGAAGGAGACCTGCTAAAGCCAGAAGTCCAAGTCTCTCAGGCCTGCAACCCTGACCTCCACGGGGCAGGGCGTCATATAAACTTTTGAAGTACACCTACTTCCAAGCAAATGCCAGGTATGTATGGCAATAAATTGTGAGACGAAATACAAACACGAAAAGCGAGGGCGTGCACGACCCCTGACACGTTGATGATTACTCGCAGTTATGTCTTCTGTTTTCTCCCCTCGGATGGATATCTGCCAGTCATAAGTTATAAATTCCCACTACACACAATATGCTAAAATGACGCCAGTCCTTGTCTTTGAAGCGGTTTTACATCAGTCAAGGATTTGATTCAACTCAGAAAAAACGGTGCGTGCAGCATTTAAAAAATAGGCAAGACATTCCCAAATGTTTTTTTCATGGGGCAAGTATTTCAGCAATTACTATTACAACATTAAAAGCCCCTGGGGCAAGACGTTTCTTGGAAAAGTAAGGGGTTGAATTGAGTGCGCTAACCCGTGTCAAGGAGCGGCTGTGGTTTAGTTTGCAGCTCCCTCTCACGTCCGGAGTGCGAGAGACAGAAAGAGGCAGGCAGAGGGTGTTTTCCTTCTGTATCACAGCCAGAGACAGCTGACTGGTTGGGATCTATAATTGCTCTCAAGTGAGGTCAGCGGAAGGCATTTATCTCAGCGACACCGGGGGATGCGCACACAAAGTCTCTCTGCCAGGAGCCAGCGGGAACGCATTGGAACAGACGCAAGTGCTCAGTTCTTTGCTGGACTTGCTTGAGACGTTACAATTCAAATTGATGCTGAAACGGAATACAACTCTGGCAAGTCCTGTTATCACATGTAAGTCGTTCGAATTGGCCATTTTCTCTGTTGCTTTCAACTCACAAATATGAGATGACGCGCTGCAGATTCCTGATTAGTAACTAGCAGTGACATAACGTCTCCCACATTACCACATGCACATTCATGTATGAGAATGACCACATTTTCATATTGTTAACATATTGTATCTAACGTAATGCATTTTGTATTCTTAGGACTATAACATTTCCTGCCATGAGGATGGAGAACTCAAGATATAGTGTGACTGCGGACTAAAGCAAAACCAAAAAATAAACAAACAAACAAAAAAAGAGTGCACTGCAACTTTCTGGAGCGTCACGACTACAAGCAGCCTGACTGAACGCAAGGACTTCCCACCACAAGAACACAGACCCCCGAGGTTGCCAGTGGACCAGTTCAGGGGGTTAACTTGGGCTGAGGGGAAGCACGGCAGATCTCCCGTTTCAGTATGTTGCTCATTGATCCCCACTGCATTCTATTATAATGCGCAAATGGATGCTGACATGGAACCTTACATATCTGTTTTCGGGACTCTACCTGCACGCCGTCTTCCTACTGGGCAGCGTGTGTGTGGTCTACAGTGACTGCACTCCGGCTCAACTCGCTGCCATTATGAACTGCTCAAGACACGAGCGTCACACAAGGAATTACGACTACATGGAGGGAGGAGATGTGCGGATCCGACAGCTGTTCAGTCGCACCCAGTGGTTTCTGACCATTGATGAGGAAGGCAACATCAACGGGACTCAAGATCCGACCAACTGTTACAGTAAGCACCACTGCTTCATTTTTTCAATGCTTCGTAGCAGCATGAAGAAAAATGTTTTAACTTGACAAGTTTCAGATATATAGTTAGTTTTATGTAAGCTGGTTTAATAATGACAAATGGTTGCTTTGTCAGAATGTCTCTGAAGCGAATTAAAAAGTTTAGATGTTGAATGTTTACGCCGTGCATGTGTAAATGTACTTTTCATAGAGATGACAAAGTGCTCTAATAGATATTCATTAATTTATTGAGCTCTTAGTATTTTATCCAAAAGAATATACTAAATGAGTTATTTTAAACTAAACTATGAAGTTAATTGATTTGTTTTTAATTATTTGGGCTGGCTCAATGGGTTTTGCGGAGAAGTTGAACATTGTTAATTCAGGAATGAGAGTAAAATTTGATTTTTCAATGAAATTAAAGAAACAGTCATGGACAATGCTGAGCAATGTCATTATTCTATGGTCCGTTCTATTGGTTGTACAAGGAGTCTATGTAAACTACAGCTATTTAGATTACTTTGGATGTCTTTGGTTGTTCGTCTCCTTATGCCCTGCGATTGGCTGGCCACCAATTCATGGTATCCCCGCCTGCTTCCTATAGTTGGCTGGGATAGGCTCTAGCATCCTCATAACCCTTGTGAGGATAAGCGTACAGAAATGAATGTGAAAAAGAGTAAGAAAAATAGCTTATCTAATAGTTTAATCTCTGCCATAGTGTTATAATGCCAGGGATGGATAAAATGTCTTGTGTGTAGCCAGAGTGACAGCGGTAAATCAAAGCAGGTGGTGGCAGCCTGTCAAAGCCTATCGAGTCAGTCATAAAGTCAGTTAGGGGTTGCTTGACAAGCACGTGTGATCTTGCGTTCACACACTTATGCTGGCTTATTTTGCCTGATGTACTCTTCCCCAAACACGCTGCGATTAAGGAATGTTCTAAAATAAATCCTGGATACAAAAGTGAACTAAAAAAAACACTGATGATTTTGACAGGACAATTTTCACTATTATAAGGATGTCACTCAAAACTACTTGTGGTAGCCTCAAAACAAAAATAAATATATCGGGAAAAAAGTTGGGAATTGTCAAGGAAAGTGTGGTAAAGGTCCTATTTTTATGGGCTTCTTAGAATGTTTTTAGAAATGATAATTTCCTCCTATCTGGTTGCGCGGCTTTGGCTGGAATGTCGCCATGACGGCAAAAGATAGCCAAGATGTTTTGGCAAGGGTCGGCAACCACGGCAGGAACACGATTGCTGTCTTTTGTGGCTGACAGTTGCATGCAAACAGCAAACCAAGAGTCATTTAAGCTACAGTTTAGCCATTATTTCAGAAAACAGAACATGGAATAAAAATAAAACCCTATTGTGAAACTACGACAAGCATTGAATTTGTCCCCTGCATTCCAGTCTGGAGGCATGCGTGAGGAGCGTGTTTTACAACTTTTTGGACATATCGTTAGAATTGTTAAAAGCGCCATGCTGTAGCAACCATCACTAACATCAAATACATAAAACATATCTTGTGTCGTTTACTTTTATGGGGTAGAAAGAAGGATTGCAAAATCAATGTTAGTGGTGAAATGTGACTAAATAGTTCCTTTTAGGAAACTTAGTGATGCTATTGCCATTTGCACTGATGAAGTAATTGCTATAAAGTAAAACTATATAGTTGCGGGCTCAATTCCCACTGGCAGCGGTATGACTGTGAGTGCGGATGGTTGTTTGTCTCTCTCAGTGCCCTACAGCTGACTGGCGACCAGTCTAGGGTGTAGTCTGCCTTTCGCCCGAAGTCAGCTGGGTTAGGCTCCAGAAACCCCCACAACCCTTTCGAGGATGTGCGGTATGCAATATGAATGAATGAATGTAACACTATATAAATACTACAACTCTACGTCTACAAAGAGACATAGCGTCTTTGGATGACCTTACACAACATGCCTTTATATCAGCCAAGTATCAACGAAAGAGACAGTGATAGTCAACCGAGAGTACTGAGCATAAACAACATTCCAAGATTGCGATGCTGTCATCTGTTTGTGATCTAGCAAGTGAGATCAACACTGCACTTCTAATAGAGATTTCCCATACTCCTACATCAGTTGGAAATGTTACTACATCCTACTTTCATGTCAGAAATGATTGACTGTAATGTGTATGATGTATCTTTTACAAAACTAAACTGCGTGGTTTACTACTTTGTCATCTGTATTGTACATGTTCCTCATGCACTGTACGTTAGGGATGAGAGGATACACTTAAACTCACGATATGCACCTTAATATGTCAAGGTCATGATACGATATCCCCCAAAGATTGTCATTATGATGTCATTCAGATCTATAATGATCCACCAATGAAATCATCCATATAAAAACATCATCTCAATTATAGTCTAATTAAATTTAAGATTTTAAGATTGAACTCTTCAGCAAACATTTAAACATCATGTATCTGTTGCTGTCAACAATGCTCCTGGGCATACGGCTAACGAACTCGCCGACATTCATCACTTGTTGTTTACATGACCACCAACCACAACTGTAGTGCACGCGTGTGCATATACACTCGCAGTGTTCAGGAGCGGGCCTCGACTCTTGCGTGCAAAGCTCACGAGAGGAGGTCATTTTCTCAACTCCGGGGGGAACCTGCCCTAATCTGTCTCCCATATGTGCTATGGCATCTAATTTGTGACTCGTGTAAAGGCCAAGAAGGTCAACTAACATGTTTGAATAAAGCCAGAAAGGCATTATTGTGCATGAGAACTTCCGTCTGGTTCTGTTAATGAAGACGAATGACGCAGCATTGAAGGCTGGATGTCGACAATATCTTACCTGCTCTGTTCTATGTCCCCATTACTGACATATAGGCATCTTAGAAATCAGGACAGTGTCTGAGGGGGGCATACTGGCCATTAAAGGCATCAAGAGCCAGCATTACATCTCCATGAACAAAGGTGGACAGCTTCAAGGAAAGGTAAATGTCAATGTCCAACCACGGAATGACATATCACAACAGCCTATTTTAGGTTACGCCTTCTTGTCACAGAGGACCTACAATGAAAACTGCAACTTCAAAGAGGTCTTCCTAGAAAACTACTTCAATGCCTACTCTTCGACAAAGTGGACTAAGAATGGGAGAGAAATGTTCATCGCGCTGTCTCAGAAAGGACGGCCCATGCGAGGAAAGAAGACGAGGCGGGAGCATGTCGCCTCACACTTCATTCCCATGAAATGCAGAGAGGAGGAGAGAAGAACGGACTAAGACTTAAAGACTCGCAACCAGTATGAATTTCACGTATCAGATATGTTAACGGCCATGTAAACTCATCACCAGCTACACATCACTCTTTTCAAAGCTGCCATTGGCATTTTCTAGATTACGTTTTGCAGTTTTAATAAACAGTAGCCTAGCAGTTTTTTTTTCTGTCCCTGACTGGTATTCTGTGCCAGATCAAGAAGCTTTCTTGTTGGATGGCAAATTTCTTGGAATAGGATCTGTTCATGATTAACAAGGCAGCAAAATGCCAAGACCTTCCACTTTTGAATTCAATCAGGAGGACTGATACCCAGTTTGAGGGTGTTGAACATCCATTTTTTCCTTGAAGACTGAGAAATGGGTATCACTAGTGTTTTGTCAGTCTCCAAAACATCCCTGTGAAACATGTTGTTGATGTCATTAAAATCCAGTTTGGCCATTAAGATAGGCTTCCCATTGGGTTTGCGTAAATGCCTGCTCTAGTAAGTTTTTTTGGGGGTGGTCATCTGCCAAGAACAATATTGGTTCAAGAAATGTATCATGACGACTAAAATTGTACTACAAATGAGAGCAACGATTTTGAACCTAGGTTTTTTTTTTCCGTTAGGGAATACTGCTTTTTCCGGACAATAGAGAGTTGCACTTTTTTTAAATAGTTTGGCTAGGCTGGTTGGTGCGACTTAGATAAATTTAGATATAAAATTGTATGTGTAAATGTTAGTTCACTGAACAAGGATGGACATTACCCCAAAACAGCCATGAGAGTGCACTCTTGGCTAGTAATTAAGAAGCAATAAAAAATGAACTTGAAAAGTGTATTCTTATATTTAATATATTATACAATTCAGTATAATAACAATTACAAAGGACGAATGATTTCAAGCTGTTGAGCTGTTTAATTTATTACATTTTATATGAGATATCTTTTTCGTTGTTTTTGAATGCTCCTATTACACTAGTGTATTTCTCATGTATTAATCCCACATTTATTTCTTTTTAATCAGACCAGTGTCAGACAAGTCTGTGAACGTTGAGGTTCAATTTGAAAGGAAATAAAAAGAGGCTGTTTTTGTATTCGTCATACTCATATTTTTTTTGACAACCCTTCAAAGCGGAGGTTGTGAAGTTACACAAAAGAGCTTAGAGAAATCTGGACACTTATATTGGCCCTGATTTAAAACAACAAACCAAACATTATAACATCTTGTCTTCATAGGACACTTCACACAACAACACAAGAAAGTACTGACATTAACTTGTTCACAGGTTTATAAACTACATTTTACTGTTATTTTATTATTAAATATTCTATTTCTTTATGAAGGATTCCTGTGTTGTCTTGTTTTCAATATTAACATATTCAAACATGAGCTGTGCATAAGTAATAAGAAACATGATTTGTCAGTTAATATGATATATAAAAGTTTGATATCTTACAAACTGTTTTATGGTTACATCACTGATGTCAGAACATTACAATCTAACATGCAGTCCTCTGGAGATAACAACCGAGATAATCCAATAAAGATGATACTGATGACTTTTAGATAAACAAAATAATAATAATAAAAAAACTTTACTGGCAGACAGCAAAGAAACATTTGGGAAAACTTTGTTTCGCAGACGAATGACATGATTCCATTAGAATGAATTCACAAACCTATCAAGGCATGACCCAAATATGTGTCATTTTAACGTAATTTGAAATTCCACTGAGTTTTCATGACAGCGAGCACAATTACAGACATCTCGGCAGCGTTCCCACACACTCCATGCACAAACACACACGCATATATGAACACATAGCTTTACCTCTATGGGCTGGGTTCACATCTGGACCCCTGTCAGACAGAGACAGTCCAATTGAGAGAGAAAACCCCTGAAATACATTTGACCCAAACAACATGTGAGCAAGGTAAAGCTGCCTGCCAAGTCACGCAAAGTTTGTCTCCGTAGATAATTTGGAACATATTTCCAATGTAAACACATTTTCACACACAAATTCAAGGTTGTGTAGTTCTCGTAGAGACAAGAAACAAGAGAGAAGTGCCGGGAGAGAGAACGCAATGTGGCATTTGCACAAAAACTACGCATTTATTTACTTGCGTCACATTACAACAAACTTTCAAACAAATAGGCGCTTCAATAGTGTCTAGTATGTACTATTATTTCAATAATGTAAAATAATATATTACACTATATGCAGCACATGTAGCCAAAATAGGGTAGCTAAGCGCTTACTCAACTTTTTTCTGGTGTTCCACCAAAATATAACTGACTCACTATGTAAAAGAAACGACTAATTATTAAGGTCGTAATTATTACAAAGGGAAAGAACATGAAAACAAATGTTAGTTTAAGGACAGCCTGGTGTAGAATTGGTTAGTGCGTGGGCCTCACAGTTCTAGGGTCAAAGGTTCGTTCCCAGGTGGGTCATCACTATGTGGAGTTTACATATTCTTTCCGGGCTTGTGTGGGTTTTCTCCGGGTACTCCAGGGGACACCCTGAATCGGTGGACAGGCAATCGCAGGGCACGAGGAGATGGACCTTGGATCGAATCCTCGATCTCAGAACCGTGAGGCCGACGTGCTAAACACCCCAGTTTTAGAACATGCTTTGATTTTTCTTTGCCTCCTTTCCCCAAAACAACTTAGAGAAAAAAAAACATATATATAATATATATATATATATAATATATATATATGTGTGTATATATATATGTATATGTGTATATATATGTATATGTGTATATATATATATATATATATATATATATATATATATATATATATATATATATATATATATATATATATATATATATATATTCCGCACCACAATAACAATAAAACAGATTCAATTTAAATGTGGTTTGGTCACATTTTTCATTTAACATTCTTATTTGTCACACAAATAATGCTCGTGAGGTCTCTTGCAATGTTATGCATACAATATATGCATATATGCTCACGAGCATTTTGTGACAAATAAGAATGTTAAATGAAAAATGTGACCAAACCACATTTAAATTGAATCTGTTTTATTGTTATTGTGGTGCGGAATATTCTTCTTGAAATATTAATACAACTTTGATATATATATATATATATATATTTATATATTGCGCATAACATTGCAAGAGACCTCACGAGCATTTTGTGACAAATAAGAATGTTAAATGAAAAATGTGACCAAACCACATTGAAATTGAATCTGTTTTATTGTTAACGCAGTGTTGAATATTTTTATGGAAATATTAAAAACTGCTGTGCAAACAATAATGTTAGATTCTTGAGATGCTTTTGAAAAAAGGAAAAGATATGTTATGGATTTTATTGTGTTGGCACCATGTCCTTGGTGTTACCTGCAACACATCAGCTTGAGAGCGCCACACTGTGAAGCTTAATTAGCTGTGTGGTTACATAGTAAAGTAATGACAAAAACACATCATTGATTATAATGGTTAGAAATCCATTTGATATTTGCACAGACGTATAAATGCAGAAAACCACATGTGGTCTATATTACCGACCGCGTCTGCAGACGTCAGCAGTCTGATGATATGAGCAGCACCTTGGGAAAAGGCTGGTGGTGGGAGGGGGTTGTAAAAAATACTCACCAGTGAAGAGCAACGTAGAGGAAGGCTAAAGGGTCTCGTGCGATGTGAGGAGGTGGTCCTGGGCAAGCAGAACGAAAGGGGGAGGTTAGAAGTTGAAGTGCCAAAAAAACATATCCTCAATAAAGGACATCTAGCTATCCAAGTAGGGGATTTCCCATTTTCACCAAAAAGGAAAAGATTGCTTCTTTATGTGGGGAATTATAAGAATGATCATTTCCATTAATCCCCCCCAGCACTACAGTCAAATCAGGCAATTGGTGAATATTAATCTGAGATTACCTGAAAGATTGAAGCCTGCTGCGAAGAGCTAAAATGCAAATAATTTCCCCTCATTTAAAAAAAAAATGGCTTTGCTCAGAAATAGACCTTTGAATATAAAATGTCGTCATTAAATCCAGTTTATGAAAAAGGGAGCTGAAATGTGTGAGTGCTACAATCTCGCATCAAATACATGGAAAGGTCTTATCTAGCACACATCTGCTTGCTACGAAAACAATTGTTTCATTTAAAAAAGAAAGGTAAATTAAAACCAGGCAACCTTCAGAACAATCTGTTTTACATCAAACTAACATCTGGCATTGAGAGAAAGTGTGAAATTATATTTAACACGTTTTTTGAAACTTTCATTTTGGATTATGAATAAGTCAAAGGAAAGAGACAGAAGAGGAATTTTGTGATAAAAACTACCACAAAAAAATTTCAACTAGGCAGACTAAAAAAATAGAATATTTAAGAAAAGTATAGGATGATCAATTTTACATAAAATGTAAAAATAAAAATAGTGCAACTTTAATGTAGACATTGAAGAGGTCAAAATACAAAATTAATTGACTTAATTACATGTTTACAAAGTCAAGTTTTCCTTTTTTAATTCAATAGATATTACTTGAAACATAAAAACTATTGACAGATCAAGTTATATTTATTATTTTGGTAACATTTTTCCAGGCGGTTAAAACTAAAGTAGGCGATTAAATAAACAGAAAAACAACAGGAATAATTAGAAGTTTGCACACCTGTAGAAAAACAAAGTAACAAAAGGGATGAGGCTAAAACTACTCAAAAAGTTACTCACCTTCATTAGGTAGCCTGCATTATGAACTTTAAAACAATGTTCCATGGTATATTATAAAAAGCATAATAAAAGATAAAACAGAAAGGTTTCAAAAACTCTCTCTACACCATGTGACTATGTTGTTATATTAATTTAGAATCGGTTTCAGTCAGAACAGGTATTAAAACCCTATTTATCAGGGTTGCTATATCAGAAAGACCGTCTTGGGCTTAATTGCACATTCTTTCATAAAGATGAACTTCTATAATATGTAGTTTTTATGCAGTATTTAAACATGAAAAAGGCGATTATCATTTTTCTATCTACACAAGCTTCGATATAAACGCAGACAACATGGAGCGTAGAGTTTGCACGAACATTACAATGGGGCAAAATTCCACATTCAACATGGCGGCAGCTTTACGTGTATTTCTGTGTGTTGCGGTGATCTATTTAATTCTAGTAATGACATGGAAAGGCGTTAGCTGGAGTGGAAGGAGCTGCTTAAAACTATCTGGACCTTTTTTTCCATCTTCTAAATCATTGTTGTGTGTAACCAGTAAGTAAAAAAAACTTGATCGCACCCAGAATAGCAAACGTTTGTTTATCTGCATTCGCCTGCACAAAGCGAGCCAGTTTCATGTCAATGTGCACAGATGTTTCTTGGGAAGCATTTACACGTGGTTTAACGTTACACCTGCGATTATATTATGGAATGCCATCTGGTTTTGGAGTGCAAAAATAGTCGTATTTTGTCACACATGCACTCATTTGCCTCACTATTTCCTCAATTGCAGTTCTACGACTGTGCCTGGCTGAGTGAGAAAAATAATGTAATTCTCAAAGAGATATTTATGTTAACGTCCATCTCATCTACCAATAGTGCATGTATATCTCCTCTACTGAATGAGTGGTAAATCGTACTAATAAGCAACTTATAGTTAGTGTTCTAGTTGTGTAGGCAATCAAGCTATTTAATTGACTAAAAGGACTATCATTTCTCATTGAGTGCAGTGTTAAAAAATTCAAGTACCATATCTTAACATGAGCCAAGATGTGTTTCTGTTGCACAGTTAATAGCAGTCTCCTCTGCACTTTTAACATTTAGCAGGAGCAAACATGAGCAGCTTGGAAGAAGGATGCAGTGATTCCACACGCGCTCTCGTGCTGCCCAAACCGCTTCTTCAAGGCTTAAAATTGGCATCGCACGCAGTGCTGGAGAAAGTGCAGCAGAGGGGCAGGTCAAAATGTGCAAAATGCGGAGGATCAAGGATGTTCTTCTGCTACACATGCTGCTTATTAGTGGACGTCAGCCTGCAAGAAATCCCCATTGTCAAGGTCAGTAGAAAAGGTTTGGGATTGTTTGTTCTTTTTAGCCTTGGGTTCAAATCTTTGTGGTGGATATAGTGTCAGGTTCATGAAATGTTGCGCTTGGTGCGGTTACCAATGTCGTCTGCGTTTAGCTTCCATTGAAGATTGACATCATCAAGCACCCCAACGAGACAGATGGCAAGAGCACGGCCGTTCATGCCAAGATCCTCGCGCCCGACGATATCACCATCTACACGTACCCCTGCATTCCAGAGTACGATCAAGACAAGGCGAGTTCAGTCGTCTTTTGATCTTGAAGCTTAAAACATTCCCTAATGTACATTTTCTGTTTTTCTTACCCCCCGCCAGGTCGTGTTGGTGTTTCCCAGTCCAGGTGCCGTCACAGTACAAGACATGATGCAGTGTTTACGCGAGAGGACTGACAGCAGGTCACATGGCCCTCGGTTAAAGAGACGGAAAATAGAAAATGCGGCGAAAGATCTGGAGTCAGGGCCCCCAGATGAAACGAAGGGCTCGGAATCAAGGCCGCACCTCCTACAGAGGGTGGTCTTCATCGACAGCACATGGAACCAGACCAACAAAATCAGCACAGATGAGAGACTGCAAGGTACTTGTTGTTTTTGTAAAGGCAAGTTCAGCCATGAGTTCAACAACACCACACTGTACTGTCACCTTTCAGATCTGCTCCAAGTAGAGCTGAAGACAAGGAAAACATGCTTCTGGCGCTCGCAGAAGGGCAAACCAGACACATACCTAGCTACGATAGAAGCCATCTACTATTTCCTCAAGGACTTCCACGAGCAGTACCTTGCTCAGGAGTACAGCGGCGAATATGATAACCTTCTCTTCTTTTACTCTTACCTGCACACTGTTGTCAACAAGTCCAAAGAGGCAAAACAAAACTGTAAAGCCAAAAAGAGCAGCATTTGAGTTTGTCCCGGACCGAAACATTTTCTTGAGCCTCATTCAATAAATGTTAAGGATTTCCAATGACTCAAACACTGGCAAGCATATCTCTATAAGATGAAACTTCAGTGTACAAACATTTACTCTGAGTTGAAACTGGCACGATAACTACCAAACACATTGCATACAAAAGTCTTTGAAACTTTCTGTAAAGTCAAAATACGCAATTAATTTTCATGTCAGCCATGCCAGTTTAAAGCCTCGATCATTAATTAAATATCTTTTATTTACAAACCAGTACATAGGTGCCTCACATTCCCTCCATCAATACTTTATGACTACTATTGTACATCTTAAACTCATCCATTTAATTTGATCTAGACAGAATTGCCCTAAAAACCAATGCTTGGGTCAGAAACAAATATTTTTTTGTACCATTTAGTCGGTTGGTGCTGGCTACTAGTATTGGGCCTCCCTAATCTTTGCTTGAAGGCTGTCGCACGTCTTCTTGGCATCTCCCAGCAACATTGATGTGTTGGCCTTGTAGAAAATGGGGTTATCAACTGCGGCGTAGCCCACACCCAAGGTCCGCTTCATCACGATCACCTAAAACAAAGGTTAGATTAGGTCATCTCAATGTCAAATGTAGTCAAAATGATTGTTTAATTTGTTTCATGGGCACACTTAACGTAAAACACCTTTCACTGTTAAACTTGATCTGTTCCTCACAAAGAACATAGCATTATATTATTGTTAAAACTAGTTCAAATGGATTGGATTTTTGTCGCTGTCAAGAGTAAAAGTTTACAGAATCGATCAAATCCAAGGCTGGTCTCACCTGTTTGGACTTCCACACCTCCAGGACAGGCATGCCAGCGATGATAGAGTTAGGGTCCTCTTGAGCAGCAGAATTCACTGTGTCATTGGCGCCGATGACCAGCGTCAAGTCAGTCTCTGCAAGTTTACATCACATTTAATGATCACACACACAAAAAGCAAACACCCTGAAAATGATTGATAATAAATTCCCACACACCACTTAGCAGTGTTATAAACACAACCATGTGTTGTTGAGTGTAAACCCGTATTGTGTCAAAACAACAAGAGGATGATCAAAGTAAAAGGTGGGAGGGAGCTGATACTTCTTGTCAACATGATAATCAGTTTCTCACTGGTATTTAAATCTGGGGGAATACCTGGAAAGTCTTCATTAATCTCATCCATCTCCAAGACCACGTCATATGGTACGCCAGCTTCAGCCAAAAGTACGTTCAGCTGGCCGGGCATACGACCAGCCACTGGATGGATACCAAACCTGAGCAAACGTATCACCTCATTTGTAAAGTTGTCCATTAGAAGGAAATGTTGAAGCACTGGTGCAGCCCGTTACCTGACACTTTTGCCTTGTTCCTTCAACATCTTCACCATGTCTGCAATGGGATATTGGGCTTTTGCTGCACACAATCCCCAACCTAAATAAAGACAAAAAGCACCACATGAAGATTAAGTATCCGAAAGACACTAATTATATTGACCAATTGTATCTTATTGGCTGTATCGTAACACAATTTAAAGATGAATACAAAATAATTCGGAATAAAATAAAATTTGGAGAAATAAAAATCAATCTTATTAAACTGGAAAAGGGCATTATCTTTACATTGCACCGTTTCTTTTAATCAAATCCTGATGTCGGAACACACATCTGTCCATGGTTTGGTTGTTCAAAAAACTGCAAAGAAAATAGCGGCCATGTGTAACCCAAGTTCTTGTTTGTGGTTGAAGGAAGAGGCAAGTAAAATAGACATTTTGAGTGACCTTGACGGAATCGTACTCGACTATAGTATTTCCAAGATGATGAAAACTTGAAGCTGGGTTGCCCTCAAAATAGTCCAAGGGAGGCCAATCAATCGGTCAAAATGGAAATAGGTTTGACTGACTCAGTCAATTTGGCTCATCTCAAAAGATCCTTCAGTCGAATCTTCTGATGCATATGAAAGGGTTTTACATTACAGGGATAGTAGATTGAAAATAAATACTGTTCTGTCAAATTTGGGGCTGGTTAACAAAAAGGCAAATCTTTAAAACGGTGATTTCCATTAGTGTTGAGCTCCCCCTAGTGTTGTGCACCAAAATTTTGTGCATCGACTTAATGGTACTGAAACAGGACCAGCCACATCCTACCCCTCCCAGTTTGAACAGATTGGATGTCTATTGTCATCAAGAATACTCAAATAGTTAAACATTTTTGCTAGTCCAATACATTTGTTATGTACTTTTCAATTGAAGTTAGCGTTAAACTTTTTCAAAGTTCTGCACGACAATAGAGTAAAAAAATAAATAAATGATGCATTGGAATTGATTTGCAAACACAACATACTTAATCCCAAAAAAATGAACAAAATCACTAATTGTGCTCACGTTGGGAGTTAAAATCTGTGATTTAATATTCCAACACAATCCAAAAACCTCTGGGTTAATTTCTACAACTTTAATGCATGAAAAGCAAATGTTGGCTGCATTCATTCAAGTGTTTCGTACCTGGCGTGATGATGATACTATTGGCTTCCTTGATTATATCAACGGTCTGGTCAACGTTGACCTCCGTGTGGGTGCCAACAATCTCCATGGGTTTGCCACCCGCTGTGGAGGTGGTGCCATAGCCACCGAGGATCACATTAGGGAGGGAACGATTCATCGCCTAGGGAGAAGTGGAAATTGAATCATCAGGGAGTTATTAGTTATTTTGGTGTTCCACAAGTTTCTGCCGTTTGCACTTCAACTCAAGTGCAGCGTGGGTGTATTTTTGTGTACTCACCACACACATGATGTAGGACAGGATGGCACCAGAGGAGCCGATCAAAGCGCCAACAATGGTCATGAGGTTGTTGTCCAGGAGGAATCCTTCAGCACACAGTGCCCAACCCGAGTAGCTGTTCAATACAGTGATGACAACCGGCATGTCTGCGCCTCCGATGGCTGCCGTCAGTGTGACGCCCTGGCGGAACATTAAATTAGAGCGTTAACAACAATGTTGCATCAAAAAAAAGTTTTCTAACTTCCTCATGAAGACCACAGAAGGAAATCAACTGCTACAATCATTCATCAGACTTTTAATTGAAACTGCCTAGTTAAGGGTAAGCCCATAATAACATCATTTCTACATATGCAGATCATCATCCCCCAGGAAATAATCATTTGTGACACTGTATCCTGCCACTGGCACTTCTCAGTTGTCTCACCCCTTTCCCCTGAGGTGACGCTATTAAAAGGAACAATACTGCATAATTAACCCAACATGCATGTTCCTGGAATGACTACACAGAGCATAAGAATTGAATTCACATGTAAATACGGTCAAGTAATTAAAGTGAAACTTACCATCACCGTGGACAGCCCTGACACTCCAACGAGGCATCCCATTCCAGTGGCATAGCTGGAGCTAAGCATGAAGGGCACCATGCCTCCCAATGACGCCGCCATCAGACCGGCATTCAACATGTGACGTCCGGGCAATAGGAGAGGCGCAGAGTTCAGCATCCCTACAAAAGCAGTCAACCACATTTCATCCTGAAGAGGTTTTGGCACTGACGTTTCTCTCTGTTCCACTTAAGGAAAGAAAATGTCAAACACAATCTTTTCTTCAGTGTCTATAAACACTGGGATCGTCTAATCAACTGCACCATCTCAGGAATCAGAAAGACCAGAAAGCTTCCCATGTGCTCTTACAGAACTTTAAATACTGATCATTTTGGACATTTGACAGCAATGAAAACCCCCCTAATGTCATCCTTCCATCCTGAAATACGAGGACTTTTCCTTAAGTGCTTCAAAGTTTGTATAGACAGACTGTTTTGTCTCTTGGGTGTTTTTCACCCTTCCATGCCACACGTTTAAAACATTGCTGCTTTTAACAGCTGTCGACGGTACTGAAAGATGAGCATTCACGGCCTGTCTTCTCAGTCAAAATGAATTGGATGTCTATTGCCTTTAACGGGACGCAATAAGTTAACTGTCCAGGAATCAGTTAAAGTGGGTTTTAAATGTATTTGTGCGAGTGAAATCAAGAGCAATGACGGAATCTCAAAAACCGGGGTACCGTTTATGCCATAAAGTTGTGTACGTGCGGAATTCTATAACAGCTGTAACAGCATCCTGAGAACTGTCCAGATTTACACAGGTTCCAAGTGAAAAGTGCACCTGTTGGTCTTTAAAGAGTGACGGCTAAATTTGAAACAGTGAAAGAATTTAGTAAATTACATTAAAGAAAATAAACATTACACATTTCTCTGAAACCTTCATTAATGATCGTTTAATGAACGGTTATTTAACAACAATTTTACTTGTATAGCTATTTTCATTACGTGGAACATTCGCTCACCAACAATGCAAATAGCAAACTGTAAGTAAGGGTTAAAATCACAGATAAAGAATAAGCGAATGTGACTGGCGTGAAAACTAAAACTCCAGTCACGGATTTCCTTGAGGATCATTCTGGCTTTGGAATAATCAAGGACACAATCAAGAACAGACAATCCTGAACTGAGTACGATGATTATGTTACGTCCCCAAAAGGACCACACAAAACCCCCAAACCTTAATCAAACATGTAAAATAAGACTTGTTTAGTTAAGCACAAACCTTGTAGCTTGCCATAAGCGACTAGCGATCCACTGAAGGTGACACCTCCGATGTACGTGCCAAAGTAGGCCACAGTCTTGAGCACGCCGGCGGCCGGGTGAGCGTCCAGGTGGGGAAACTCGATCATGTACTCAGCGACGCAGGTGAGAACTGCAGCCAGGCCCACCAGGCTGTGAAACGCTGCCACCAACTGAGGCAGGTCGGAGATTTCGATCCGCTTGGCGATGGTCAAACCTGCATTGCAGCAGAGATGTACAGTCATCATCTTGAACCTTTTCTGCACATAGGCCAAGTTTGACAACATTTACACACTACAAAGAAGAACAAGGAAACACACCAGTCACATGTTTTCTGTTATCTCATCCCAACAAATTGGGCCTGAACTTCAAAAGGGCAAAATAGACAAATGTGCATTTTAGACATTGGTCCGAGCTAGTCACTTCCTCTGGAAAAATGCAACAAAACTGTCATAGCAAGAGGGGTTGTGTTAAGCATCATTTATCATCCTCTTGTTTTAAAGTAACAGTACAACATTCAGAGATGGTGATGAAAGAGTATGATTGTTTTTTTTTACATGCAGGACTGGACAAATGGATGCAACTAGAAACGCAAGCGTAAATAATAAGCTTTCTTGCGATATTTGCATGTATAAGAATTTCTTTGATCATCACTAATTTATAAAATTCTGTCAGACTAATATTTCAATGATAAAAATGGCTGCACATGTGCTGCCTCACTCACTGAAGAAGCTAGTATTATATTTTTTGCCTGCTTTGTTATGGATAATGGTTGATCAACAATTGGCTTGTAGTCCAGCAATATTTTGGTCTGATATTTATTATACTGGAAAACTAAATAAATTAAGGTTATAGCTCCAATACACTGATTGTTAACAATGTTATTGTTCTGTCTGTATGCCAACTGCTACACTATCAGTCCAAAAGTAATTTATTAACCCTATGGTATAACTTTGTTCAGTATGACACTTCAACTTTAGGGTCTGAAAGTCACGCAAAACTGAGAGGATGTGGTCCAAAGAGGAGACCTACCCAGAGTCCCTCCAGTGGCCATCGCCAATGACATCTGTGACAGCAGCTCTGGGGAGGGTTTGAGTGCGCCTAAGGTGGCAGCGATGCCTCCGGCAACTCCCATCATGCCCAACGCGTTTCCAAGGCGACTGGTGCGCTGAGCAGAAAGGCCCGCCAAGGCGCCGACGCAGCACAATCCGGAGCCCAAGTACATCATCTAAAGACCACCATCGACATCCAAGTTGAAACCAGTGAATGAAAAAGAATATTATGATGATGATGTTCCCTTTCACCTGTTCAATGTTGTAACCCGCGGCCACAGATGCACCATATCCACCAACAAATGCAGCCCCTGGTAACATGTACAGGTAGTTGTACTCAGGGGGGTCTGTGGGACGCTTAAACATGTCCAACATTCGCTGGGTGATGAGAAAACCACCTGGAAATTGAACAATATGCACAGATTTTAGGGGATTGATTGAACGGAAAAAAACATTTACTTTAAATCAAAAGAAGCGAGACCAGCAATGTTGATGGAGGAAATGAAAGCAGCAGCTAAGGCGAGACTCTCAGGCAAGGAGGAGGGTGTGAGACCCCCTCCCATCAGAACAAGACCACCCACGGCAGTCAGACCTGTTGAAAGGCACAACAATAATAGCTGAAAACAACAAATATCCAAATGATTTCAAAATGTGAACATTCTTAAACTCTTTATTGGGTGTTCATTGACAGCGCTTGACATACAATTCATTTTGACTGGCAAAGATTGACATCTAGCGCCGTTAATGGCCGTGGAAAATGCGCATTCATGGACAATACTCCAAGTCAAAATAGATTGAATGTCTACCGCCGTCAAATGGCAGGCAATTAGTTCAATATAAAAATAAAACATTTTAAGCTCCTCAAATAGTATACATTGTTTTTAATTTTGTGTTAACATTTTATTTATACATATGGATATATAAAATTAATACTGAATTCTAATAGTTAATATAAAATAAATATTATTGAGACCTGCTGTCCACTTATGTATATGAAATGTTAATATTGTGCCCTAGAATACATGACCCAAAATGTAATGTGCACACATGGACTCAAAGTTTTTAGTTTTTTTTATGTTCAGAAATATTCATTTGTCCTTAAAAGATTAATATCAAGAGCCAAGTTAAAAATGTGACCTGAGATGGCGTTTGTGACGGACATTAAAGGAGAGTGCAGCGCAGGGGTCACGCCCCACACCGTGTGGTACCCCACAATTCCAGCCAGTCCAAAGGTCGTCACCATCTGCGTGAATGCTGCGTTGGGGGAGATGAGGCCCAGACCTAGACAGGTAGATAGACCTGCAGGGGGAGCAAAGCACAATAGCCATCTATGACTTGCTACTTTTCCCCCCAATGCCAATCCTTCCCGCTTCCAATGGATTGGACTTCTGTCGCAGTCAATGGTAGCGAATGAGTAAGGTTGACACGTCTGTCCTCCTGACCTGTAGTGTAGATGCCAGCATTTGTCATTTGGCGGCTGAAAGGAGAAACTGCAGCTACTTTTTCAGCTTCCAACTCAGCCACAGATCTCTGTTTGACAGGTTGTGGGGGAGCAGTCTTCGGTAGGGGTGCTGGGAACATATTTTGTCCATCCTGTGAAAGACATGCAAGTGTGAGAATAGATGACAAAATAAAACCAATAAAAGTCGGCACAGTAATTTTGCGTGAGAGAAACATTTTGTAATCCAAACATCAATTTAAAGATTACCATGAACAAAAGGCAATCAAGAATATCGTAATAGTGGCTTTGGAAGACAAATTTTCTTTCTGATGCACTGCTTAGATTAATGACGGTGAAACTGATCCCGAAAATTGAGGTTGCATGTTTTGCCATCCGCAAACAATGTGAGACCGCAAGATTCCTGCAAAACTCGAGGCATTCAAAACATTCGTGCTGAAGAGCAATACAAAGTTGGACAGAGTTTTTACTTTCTATATTAGTTTGATAATCTCCCCCAGCATGAGAGCATCTCACAACGATTGCCAGCAGAGCTAAAGATTACAAATCAAACACACCTTCATCACAAGCGTCCCGCGAATGACGTGGTCCATTGTTCCGTAATCGAAATCCTCTTTGGGTTCATAGTGGAAGTATTCTTTGTCGGGGCTGATAGCCTTCAGCAGCTTCAGTACATTGTTGGAATAGAGGGCGCTGGATTGGGTGGCCATGCGGCTTGGAAGGTCCGTGTAGCCGATGTGCGTCACATTCTTATTAGGGAAAGAAAAACAAATATTTAAAACAACATATTAATCAGGGGTGGCAAAAATGGTTACAGTCTTAAGGTAAAGTATTGTTTTGCAAAATGTGAGAGGTGAAAAAAAAAAATCTAACTCACCTTATGAGTGTGAAGCTCGCCAGGCCTAGTGGTCTCAATATTCCCTCCTGCTTCTGCAGCCAGATCAACGACCACAGAACCATCCTTCATGGACTCCACAAATTCCTTCTTGATTAAAATAGGTGCCCGCTTTCCTGAATGCAGTATGTTACATATGAGATGAAGGGGGGAAAAAGGCAGAGCCAGGGTCGACATGACTGACCTGGAATCAAGGCGGTGCTGATGACAATGTCGACATCTTTACACTGCTTGGCGAACAGCGCCATCTCGGCGTCGATGAATTCCTTTGACATTTCCTTGGCGTAACCGCCGACCCCGTCACCAGATTCTTTGATGTTCACTTCTAAGGGCTCCACCCCAAACGACTTGAATTGTTCCAGAGCTGCAGGTCTGACAGATACCAAACAGTTTTACAGTTTTTTTACTCCACGGACTAGTGTACATTCCTGAAGCCATTTGAGCATCCATTCCACAACTCCTCTCCGCCTGTTTTTTTTTAATTCATTGATGGTATTATATTTTCACAAATATGAAGCATTTTTGAGTATCATGAAAAGCGCTGTATAAATAAAATGGATTATTAGAAATGAATTAGTAATTCCAGTACACAGTACTTTGCCTATAAAGATGATACTCGGTCTCATATTGCATTCCAAATTTGTACCTCGTATCAAATCCTCTAACAATGGCTCCCATTGATTTAGCCGCTCCCGCGGCTGCTAAACCAGCGACGCCTCCTCCAATTACCAGAACCTAAAAAAAAACACACATTTTCAGAGGTGAGATGAGAAAACATCCAAAAATCTCTTACACCGACCCTTCCATGTAGAATTTACCTTGGCTGGTGGTACTTTTCCTGCTGCTGTGATTTGACCAGTGAAGAACCTACCAAAGTGGTTAGCTGCCAAAACTACAGCCTTGTATCTAAAAAAAAAGCCATGTCATCAGTAGTAACTCTGTTGTGGCAACAGTAAAGAAAAAGGTATATAGTAGCTTTGTAGTAGTTTAATTTTTTTTTGAAGGCTAAATCCTACTAGATATCATTACATTGTGATTGGGTAAATAATGAAGTCAATTAGATTTGTCTTGGCTCTCACCCGGCGATGTTGGCCATGGAGCTGAGTGCGTCATAGCCTTGCGCGATGGTGACTCTGGGCACTTGATCCATGGCCAAGACTGTGCTCTTCCTCTCAGACAGCTTCTTCATCAATTCTGGATTCTGAGCTGGATAGATGAAACTCACCAGGGTCGACATGGGCTTCAAAAGGTCGGCCTCGCTCGAACTGGGTGCACGAACCTGCAGCCAGACGCAAGTGCATTAATGGCTGTGTAATGGGAAAATGGGTTCCAATCCGTATGCACAAACCTTGAGGACCAGGTCAGATCCAAGGGCTCCTTTGACATCGGTGATGCTGGCGCCTGCATCTTTATATTGCTGGTCAGAGAACTTTGACTCCTCGCCAGCTCCGCTCTCCACCTTCACGCTGAAGCCTTGCTTGACCAGCGCCTGCACGCCGGCAGGGGACAACGCCACACGCCGCTCGTTCTGGAAGGTCTCTTTGGGGACGCCAACCACCAGCTCCTTGTAGAGTACACCTGGATATCAGAAGGCACGAGTGATTGTATTTCATGACTTCAATATTCTTATTAAAAACATGGTGGTGTATTGATTAGTGTACTTGTTTTAATATTTATTCATTTTAAATACAGTTCAATTTCTAAATACAATTACAGCTAAAAGAAAACATTTTTCCTTTGTTTTGAAATATTTATTTTTGCCACATTAAAAAAATAATCCTATTTTTTTCATAAAAAATGATTGAACAAAGTGTGACACTGAAACATTCAAATTGTAACAGTTTTTACTTAGATGATATCTCCTACCATTCATACAAATTTAGAATAATTAAAAATGCTTGAGAATCTTCCTTTTCTTTTGTTTACATTCCAAAACAATTACTTGGAAATATTGAACTTTGGTTTCATTTTTTTTCTAATGCCAATCATTTTATCGGAAATAACAAAATATGTTTGGAACCATGTGACCCTTGTGAGGATAAGCGAAACGGAAAATCAATATTCAGAACATGCGATGGACCTTCATTCATATTTCTCTGAGTTCTAAACCAATTTCCATTTGTGTTCACAATCAACTTTTAAAACAAGTCAACCCCATTCACCATTGAAATGGTACCAAGCTACCAGTTTTAGACTTTAAGGTTATCAAATACATGGTTGTCTGCATTACTAACACCTACTCTAATGTATAAAAGCTATTCAACTAGATCAAATAATAAAATCCTCTTAAATCAGAAGGTTGAATTTGGGGTTTTGTTTTCTGGTGGCACTTTTAAGACAATAAATGTACTGCCTATACGTACGTATTTTTTTTCTGTTTCTCTGAGTAGTACAGCTACGTATGAATGGCTGAGACCGGCGGTGTCATGTTAACATTTCTCTCCATAAATGGCCCCGTGACCTCGCTGTCATAGCTACAATATTAGCAGGTGATTGGCTGGCAGCCAGCGTGGCTCAGGCCCACAAGCCTCCGAAGCAGATAGCGGAGCATGGCAACTTAAAAAAATAAAATAAAAAATCACTTTGCAAAATTTGCATAACTTCTGCTTAAACCCTCAGACAGAAACACTACGAGAGCTTACAAGTCCACGACCCATTATTTGATGAGAACTGTCCACAAAGCAAAGTTTTTACAGGTCACCTTTATCTGACCTCTCACATTCAACACACTTGGCTTTGTCTAAAACTAAATTTCCCCTACCTTTGTTGGCGTTTTGGTCCCATAGCGCAGGCAAGGTCCTAAAATTACGCCTCAGTGTTATCTTCTTAGTGACGCCGCGCTGGAGTAACGCGAGAGACGAGCTGGATATGCAGTGCAGGAGGGTCGACATGGCTGCAGAGGGTCCGTCCGGAGCCTCCTTCTCGACCTGGCAAGCAGATTCACATTCTATGTTAAAAGCGATTTTGCTGATAAATATCTTGAAGAAGCCCCAATGGTAATGCCACACACCTTGGCTGTGTATTCCAAAAGACCTAGCGGAACTAGCAGCGTGACATTTCAGCTCTACAGGACACACACGCACGCACACTCACACAGGTCTCTGGCCTGATCTCACACGCGTCGGCTTGTTCGCGAGATCTGGAATTATGACGGCGCATACGCCAAATGTGGCGGGCAGGAAGCGGAGAAAGTTAAGCAGGTACCTCCATTTTTTTAGAGTTAAGAGGGGATATCTAAGGACAGCCACGTAATTTGCAACACAACACAAACATGCAATGTGTACACAGTGTGGATACTGAGAAAGCACAATGACCTAAAAAGTGAATTGAGGAGGAAGTATGATTAGAATAGCGTTTAAATTTGATTAATTGTTTAATGACAGTGGACTCTGGCATTCATTTTTCTTGCCTAGATACTTGAAGGCAACATTTTCCCGTGTTCATTCATTGCTTTAACTTGTTCACAAGCAGACATTTAAAAAAAAAAAAACACCTTCCCCATATTGTCATAATTATAGTTTTGTCTGATTTTTTCAAGACTAACATAATCCCTTGCTATAAATTAATGCTCTCTTATATTGTCAAGAAAAAAACTGGGAAGCTTTCTTTTTTGTATAATGATCAGCAGAAAAACACACTACTCAGATTTCTATAAAATGCAGCTTTTTGGCAGGAATGTCTCAACAGACTATTTAAAAAAAACATTTATCAGATATGTATATTTACATTACTGAAACAAATGAGCAAAAAACATTTGAGATTTATTTTTCTCTCAGTTCATTAAAACTACTGCTGTACTAAATATGTGATTGGGACATCCCTATTATTTATTATGTATATATCTATTTTTTTGCTTTCAAATTGAGCTGGGAGCCAAACTGTATAACTCATTGTAATTAATACTGACTGAAGGAAAAAGATATCATGCACAGTGGGGAAAAAAAGTTTGTTTAAAAAAAACTTCACGTTTTGGTAGATTAAATGACATGCATTTAACAGTGTTTATTTTTAATTTTTGTGTGCTGTTTTTAAATGAAGCCAGTTGGACATAAATTGTTTGCTTTCCACCCATGAGGTCAAATAACTGAATGACAATCAGCTCCAATGTGCTGCCATTGATTGACCTACAAACTCAAGTATAGGTCTCGACTCGTTATTGCCAGACTTGCCTTTTTGTAGGTTTTCCACCGGGATCAACAGTTCTACTTCAGTCTTGGTCAGAAGCAGCTAACAGACTCCACACCAGTCTCAAACCTGCGCCTGGGTTTGCCTGGCCACACACACACCCACGCGCGCGCACGCACGCACATTAACTTGTAAACGACCTTCCACTGTCTGAACCACTCCAAGCCTACCCTACTATTTAAGGCTAAATAGCAAACCACGTGACTTGTCCCCATGACCACCGCAGACAAGATAAATACCTTGCAGACGCCACTTAAAGGCTGCCGAGGAATCGAATTAAAGATTTAGCGTCACTAAAACCTAAAGGAGAGTGACCAGGTGAATTTACTTCAATTTTACACACCACACTTAAACAGCATTCTGCCAATTTGGGAACTTCACACGGCTGCATTTCAGCTCCAGTACGCATGAAGGCGCTAAAATGACAGCCGCGTGGCAACAATGTTGGCCAACCATAACCAATTCATGCGAGTGAATTTCACATATTTTGGCAAAAAAAGTTAACTAATCGGTAATATTATTTTCTATGACTTTATTTTTGTGAATTTTTAATTTTACTAAATGGCTGCCAAAGAGGGGCGACTGAACGTTCGTCCTGTCAAAAGGCCTTGGACGTCTAGCCCCGTCAATGGTATAAAAATATGAAAATGTACACCCCCATCTCCGTGTCAAAATGAATTAACGCCTATCCCTGTCATTGCCAGGCAATGACTTAACCAATGCATGTCCTTTATAGTTGTATATACCGGAAGTTATTGTAAAGGGAAAGGTTTTGATTGGCCATCCATTTTCCCTGCCACATGGATGTTGTAAACATGACTTGAAATTGCACTCGGAGCGTAAAATACTGCACTTTTATCACTAAGATGATCCAAAAAATGACTTATAAGAATTATCTGTGTCGAATAGTCGATTGTTTTCAATCGTAGTTTGTCTCCTCTAGCTAATACTAGCATAGCTGCCGTGTACTACTCCAGTACGCGCGTCCTTTAATTTAATTGTAGGTCCTAAAACAGGACTACAAAGTAATATTTACCTGATGATGACATCTTTGAAGCTGTTGTCAATCGAAGCATCGGATCGGGGCTCCCAGAGATGCAGGCTGGGCCCAGGTTTGATGTCATCGCTGGGCTTGAGTGTGGGTTCCCCGGTGCTGGTGTCTCTCCCTGGGGGAAGCTGTCTGTGCACCGCATGGCCCCGGTCCGACCTGGCTGAGGGCTTCGTGCAGGTGGACATGAAATGCTGCTCTCCACATCTGGTCAGACATCCACCCTCACGCCTCAGCCTGGATCCCCAGCAAATCACACTCCTCCCTTGTCCCACACTGAAAGGAATGAAGATCAGCGTGGTGGTCCAAAATATGGAATTCAAGAGAAACACATCCCCTCGTTTTGTTCACGAATTTGTCAAAGACATGCTGAAATTTGCCTTAGTCCATAAGAACCATGTTATAAACCTGGAGCATTTTCAAACAGACATCCAGTATGTTGTCATTGAAAACATCCATCCGGATGGTAATGCAGCAGGGCTTGTCACTTCCAAAACTAGTGTGGAGATTGTTGAAATCCAAACCCTCAGACACTTCAACAATTATCTGCAGGGCCAGGTCACAGTGCCTTTGGGCGGCCTGGATGAGGTAAGTATGGAAAAAATGATTATTTCTATAAATGAGAATTTAATAATCGTGCGGTTCAGTTGAACACACACTTACGTCCTTTTGCCTAGGTAAAACCTAAGTGTACTAATATGCTATTTAAACAAATTTTGCCTAAATAACATGTTTTGGAAAGAAATAAAAAATTACTGTGTATTATTTTTTGTGTTTTTGTGCTATATGCACCCAAAATTTAATGGCATACCAACAGTCAGGCAGTGAAGACTGCACTGTTTTCTTCATGTTGGTATTTCTACAAAGGTTTTAGGTTTTAGTGTGAAAGTAGCCTAAAAATGGGCGTTTTCACAAAATAACGCATGGTGATGCCTGGAGTTATAATAGTGTTAGGGATTTAAATTCCTCAACTTCTCTGATAATTTGCTTTCAAAATGCACCTTAGGTAAGCGCATCGCTTAGAGAGATGCTGCAGTTGCCGCTTCTCTATCCAGCCACCCTAGGCTCGCTTGGGGTGTCGTGTCCTCGAGGCGTGCTACTCGTGGGGCCGCCAGGCGTTGGAAAGACACAGCTGGTTCGAAAAGTGGTCGGGCAAGTGGGAGCAAGCCTGGTGGTGGTCAGAGGACCAGAGGTAAAGTCCTATGATTAGACTAAGGTCAATCATCATACAATTTCCAATTCTTTGTATGTATATTTATGCAAACGTTCCAGATTGTGCGGTCCCGGCCGGGCGAAAGTGAAGAGATGTTGCGGGACGTATTTGTGCGAGCTCGCGCTGCAGCAGACGAGGGTCCGTGCGTCCTCTTCTTGGACGAATTGGATTCTCTCTGCCCGAGAAGAACCGGCTCATCTGCGCCGGAGAATCGGCTGGTGGCTCAGCTCCTCACGCTGATGGATGGCGTTGACCAATCAGATCGCTTCCTCATCATCGGTGCCACCAATCGTCCAGACAGCTTAGACCCGGCACTGCGCAGGCCTGGAAGATTTGACAGAGAAGTACTCATGATCATGAGGATTGTCTTATGTGTATACTTGCTTTTTGAAGTAATAAATAGTTTTTTTTATCTTTAGGTTATCATTGGACCTCCTACAGTACGGCAAAGAGCAGCTATTTTGTCTGTTGTGTGTGAGAAAATACCAGTGTGTCCCAGCGTGGACATGATGGAACTAGCACGCAAAACCGCAGGTTATGTTGGGTCTGACCTCAGTGCCCTGTGTCGGGAAGCCGCCATGGACGCTCTGCGGGAGAACTCAAAGGTCAATTCAGCATTAAAGAAACAACATGTTGCACTTTTACATTCTCGTGCATGTGTGGATCAAAATTAGAACACCCTTGTTGATTAAAAACAATACATGCTTATTGTCATGAAAGTTTAGAGCTGTTTGTCATCTTTACAGAGTTCCGATGAGCAGACGGTAGGACTGAAACATTTCTTGAAGGCTATGAAGTTGGTGCGGCCTTCATGCCTCAGGAGCAGTCTGGGACAGACGGACCTCGCTGCAGTGGCCTGGGAGCACATCGGTGGTCTTGAAGACATCAAACTGAAACTGAGTCAGGTGATAAATACTCTCACATCCACAGTGAACAATGTTTAAAACAGTGATAAGGTGATTTATTTATAGCCAATAATGGCAAGCCTCTTTCAGACATACGAAGAAATATGGTAATGTACCCGTATTTACCAAGTACACACTACATATGTCTAAACGCAATTTTTGGGCTTTACCTTCACCGCCTCGCGATTTATGTAGTAGGTAATGTACCGGTTCAGAGCACAGAGTTCGATGATGTAGCTATCACATGACTCTACTGCATTTCTTATTTATTCTTGGCTTTAAGATTCAATAACCATTAGCTAATAACTAATATTTAAGAACAAATGTATGGAATGTATTAGCTAAAATTAGCTGCTTTCCAATGATTGAAGAGTATCGAGTGGCCAATGATGTACCCCGAAGCCTTCTTACGCCTGGGTCTGTGCCGCCCACGAGGCGTGCTTCTCTACGGACCTCCTGGTTGCGCCAAGACGACGTTGGTCAGAGCGGCTGCCTCATCCTCGAACTGTACCTTCCTGTCCGTCAGTGGTGCTGATCTCTACTCTCCATACGTGGGAGACTCAGAAAAGGCTTTGTCACAGGTGCGTGCCCTGACATTATTTTTGTTAACAGTTGAACGTTTTTGGATATACGAGCTATCGTAGATAATTGACTTTTGGACAAAAATGTCCTTTACACGTGTAGCTGTTTCGTCAAGCGCGGGCCTGCGCTCCCTGCATTCTCTTCCTGGATGAGATTGACTCTGTGATCGGCTCGCGGTGCTGCGGTCAGGCACCTAACAGCGTTCAGACCCGATTATTATCCGTGCTCCTCAATGAGATGGATGGAATCGGCCTGAAGACATTGGAAAGGAAGGGGACGCAAAAGAGACTCCAAGTTGAGGGAGCAGAGGATAATAACTGTCCGGAACAGGTTGGGCTGCAACTGTCATAGACCGGACATGTAAATATGATTTTAATACGTTCCAAGCATATATTTTCGCTCTTTCATAGGCGGACAAGCAGGAAGTGTGCAACAAAGACGTGATGGTTGTAGCAGCCACAAACAGGCCGGACTGTTTGGACAGCGCCCTTCTTAGGCCCGGGAGACTGGACCACATTCTATATGTGCCTCCACCAGATCAGCAGGTTTGTTACCGTAAATTTCAGACTATGCGGCACTAATTTTTTCATGTTTTAAACCCTGCAGCTTATAGTCCAGCGTGGCTTATATATGGATATTTATAGGCTAATGAACACCATGTCTTTTAGTGTAAATAGCCCTATGGCTTAGATAGATGCAAATACTGTTTTCCTGGAAAATTTGGTGTGCACCCATATTCAGGTGTACGATATTGTCCAAAAACTACATCGTTATGTCGACTGGTCTTTAAAAAAAAATCTAAGTCTAGAGATATGAGCTTGGAATTGCTGTTAATGGTCGGAATATGCCCCAGACTCACTAGTGAAAGTTAAAAAAACTAACCCATTGAAATGAAATTTTAATCCTATAATTTCTCCTACACTTTATCCCATAAATATAAAAAACAATACACTTAATTTATCAAAACATTATTTTTTTCAAGTGTATTATGAACTCATTGAGAACATGACATGGCACTGAAAGAATGAATGTATATGAATATTCATTCACTGTCATCCTTTCCACTGCAAATAGATTGGACATCAACTAGTGATGGACCCAATTCAGCTGTCTATAAATGGGAAACATTAAAAAGACTTACTTCAACTTGTTAATGTGTCACTGCTGAGCTGTGGTTGACTGTAAAATGACTGTAAAACAAAAGAAAAGTGAATTATACAATGTATAGTAAAACACTTCAATTCCTTGAACATCCGCAGACTTCATGCCAACACAGGATGTAAAATCCTTTGGACAGGCTAACGCAAACTAACATTGATGTCACTGTAATTGTAAATCTTCAAGCAATTCCAAGCTAGGCTTAGTAGTAACAGGTTTCCCTTACATAATTTAACAAGTGTATAATGACCTGTGTTTAGGCCCGTCTCGCCATCCTCAAGGTGTGCACCAAGTCCATGCCCGTAGATCCTAATGTATGTTTGGAGGAGTTGGCTGCCAGAAGTGAGCTTTACACCGGAGCTGACCTGGAAAATCTTTGTAAAGAGGTAATAAAAAACAATTTGATGTGGATTAGTGTAGAGAAAGAAATGTATTTGGTTTTATTTTTAAAAAGTGGAACAATTCTCTCTGTCAATTTGAGGACTAACAGTTAAAGGAAATGATATTAATCCAGTGGATTGGGTGTAAACCAGTCAGCAGTGTTCACTCTCATGTGAAACCTGTGTGTTTAAACTTCCCATAAATCCTCTAGAGTCTAGATTCAATTACCAAAACCTTAGGGTTCGATCGAACCCAGGTTAAAAACCAATAATCTAAGGAAGGGGTGGGCAATCCGGTCCTCGAGGGCCGCTGTGGGTGCAGATTTTTGTTCCAACTGATCCAACACCGACAGTTTAACCTATTATACCAGATTGGTGGAACGGTTTCCTCTTATGGGTTGGAAGGAAAACCTGCACCCACTGCAGTCCTATGTGGAATTATTTGCCCACCCCTACCCCTGATCTAAGTAATGGTGGTGCTGGTAGTGAAAGATGATGTTTGGAATCGGTTTTCTCCAACACGGTATGTATCTGAAAACTCCTTTCTCTGTTTCCAGGCGGCTCTCTTGGCGTTACAAGAAAACATGGAGGCATCTAGCATCAAACACACACACTTCCTGCAATCCCTCCAGAAAACCAGCCCATCCCTCACAGCACAGCAAATTCAAACATACCAGATAACATCTTATTAACAATGGGAAGTTTAACCAAATTTTAATTTTAAAAAAGTGTAAAAATTCTTAGCTTTTTTGGTCTTGTTTTCGTCTTAGAAAGTCTTTTGATTGTAAGGGGGTCGCTGTGCACTATTGAATATATTGATCAGCTGCACTAATGGTGGTCACTAATAGTCCCAGACACTTCCTGGTAACCAAACCTTGTTTGCACCTCACTAAGCAAAACTTAAATGTTTATTGTGATACATTTTATTCTCCCATATATGCAAAATCATGTTTGAACAATAGAAAATAAATGTACAAACACATTTCATATTGTTTGAATCATAATAAAAATGCATAGAAACATTTAATGCTTTGTCTTAAGGATAGAATTGTGCTGATCCTATAAGCCAAACTAATCAGCAAATGCATTACATTATTGTAATGTAAAAGTGCACCATTAAGTGGATGAAATGGGCATTGCAGTCTGTAGTTTGTTAAAATGTAGAGGTTTTGACATTGTTGTTAATAAACAAAGAACAATATTAATAAGGAATATATGCATTGTGCATTCTTAGTCTTTTTGATGGTTTCTTTTTTTTTTACTCCATACACACCCACACACAATCTTAATACATAGGCGATACAAATAAATGACTCCAAGTCTCCTTTAAAAAATAGCAACACTTAGCACTGCGGTTGAAGACAAATTCCAGTATTTTATTCCAAAACAAGGCATTAATTCTGATTTGGCTGTCTATGAGTAATAATAGCTAAATAATAAACAAAATACTGAAAGATTTGAATCAGTGTAAAAATACTGTCAGTCACATTGGGGCACTTCCCACATCATCCAAACATGCTGCTTACACAAGCAATTCTGCAGTCATGTTAATCTTGTCAAATACTGAAAAAAATTAATTCAAATGTCAGTGTTGGTCTGACTTGCACAATATGATTGGCAGATTAAACGTGACTTTGGTTAAGGGCTAGAAATATTCAATGTACAAAGATATGAATTGATTCATTCAGTCAGTTGACTCACAGCAACTGCTTAATGCTGGTTTGTGCAATATTTCGGTATCCAGTTCAAAATACATGTACTAGTTGTACGTGGGTGTCAACTCGTGCAGCTTTGTCTCAATAGTAACTAGTATGCCAAAGTTTGTGTTATACTAGCACCATATGACTGGGCCATCAAATACATGTACAAAGGGCTTAAAGTAAGTAACATAACACTCAGGCTAAAGATGTAACCAATGTGTATAGCAATTGCCATAATCCAAGTGAAAATTACAGCTAAATAGGCCTGAGTGGTGAATGCAAAGATTGGGCATGAAAGTTCATGTTCATCCAGTGAATAAATTGAAAATCAGCCAACGTTGCACAAAGGCCTTTTGGTCCTTATGAGCGTAGTAATTCTTACATCAAGAGTGCACCACCATTGGTCCACTTTAGTACTGGACGGTGCAACAGCCAGCGGCCCCTTGCCAACTTGTGGCATGCCACGAAAAAGTGCAGAAAGGAAGAAGTGAATGCAGAAAAGGTGTCTCTAATCACTTAGTTCCTGACAGTGTGCACAGGTACGTACGCGCCTTTGCCTGTGTGTTTGGACCTGAACCGTGCATCTGGTCAAACCATAAGTATGAAGCAGAAGGTGGCGAGCTTTTGCCTGAACATCCTCCCAGTTGCTGGCACTTGAAGGCGCTGGAAGCAAAAAGAGAAGAAAAATTGAGGATCTCACTTTATAAAGTACAGTGGTATCTTAAGTTACGAAATATGGGGTCTAAATTTCGGTTATGCTACCTGTGTTGGCAGTAAATTTTAAAATTTCGTTATAAAATTAAATTTAAAAAAAAAAGCTTTGTGAACCAAACCATGTCAATAATCTTATTTGAACACAACACATGAAAATGGAGCAGACAGCTATACTAACATTAATATGTAGATCAAATGGCAATTCCCACATGCATAAATTCTTCATATTTTCCCAAAAATGACAAATATTATTGCAGCCACTGGTTGGGAGAGTCTTCTTTGGTGTACCATAATTCACTATAACTAAATGCACTAGGTCTGTGCATATTCATTAATAAAATACTCACTGATTTATCATTTTTGTAATGTTATAGCTGCATGTTTTCACCAGGTTAAAAAAACAAAAACTTTTTATTACTACAGTCATTTCATTTAGAGTTTTGGGGGTATTAATGACATTTCCAATCAATCCAACAGGGAAAGATACAAGTGTTTTGAATCAATTATTGTCGTTTAGATGGATGTATCAGGTATGTGTACACAATTTGAGATTATTCTTGATTTTACTTATCCGCCTGAAGTGTGTTTCTTTTTTTCCCTCATGGTTGATGATGCAAAGCATTTTAAATAAAGAGTTCTGTCCTGATAGATCGCACACTGGTTAAAAGAAAAATACCTGATTCACATGCACATCATTTACAGGTCAATGGTCTTTGTATGATTTTGTTGCAGTTTCAAATTTTTTGTGGCCAAGACACTTTGAAAATAAGATGTGGTCATACAATAAAATAACCATGCATTTTTAAAATGTAGTTTGTCTGCACACTGCATTTAACTTCACATGTACTATTCTCATTTCAGAAAAATGAATGAAACCCATTTGAATTGAACTGCATGATTCAATGCAAGAAATACGCTATTTTTATGGGTTTCAACTGGCCATGAAAAAGTAAACAAATTATTGAAAGCAGTAAATCATTGCTACATAAGAGGAGCTGCAGTTGGAAAATATAAAATTACCCCACAACTTTAGGAACTTTTTCTTATAAATGCATACATATTGATTATCTGAAAATGATTAATACTATTAAAACATCCACCTTTCATGACCTCAAATGATGCTGAGCTCGTAAAAGAATGAATGTTTGCAAATTGTGCTGAACCAACTCACTTAGTTGAAGGTGTACAAGCGCTGATGTCTTGTCAGCAGTAAGCGCCCAAACATTCAGCTCATCTACAGACTGCACATCCTCCAGCTTCAGGAGATCCTCTTTGATCCGATCAATGTCTAAGTGTCTGGGCACACCTGTATGATGAAGGAATAGTGTCAGTACCTGAGTAAAAAAAAAAAACACGGTGGCACATTTGGGAAGAATCCGATACTTGCCTTCCAGCACAATAACTGTTGTGTCTCGTATGATGCGGACTGTGGTGAAGAGAACTAGAACTGAGAAGATGTATGTGCAGATAGGATCTGCCAGTTTATATTCCGGCTGAGGAGAGAGAAAGGGAGTGAAGCCAGAGAATTAAATGTGGGTAAAAGACTCAAATCCATCTAAATTCATCAGCCACTTAATGAAATCCATTTACTCAATAATACATTGAAAGAGAAATGACTAATGGACTCCATTTCCTTATAGGTATGCCCATATTAATGGCTGTTTGTCCTGTTATTTTGAGGAAAAAGTACATTTACACTTGTATACAAGATGTATTCTAACTACTACTTCACATTGTAGCAAAGGGTAATATTTTAAGTGTTGTCCTATAAAAACATATTTCAGTCATAAAACATTCAACGTGAGGTCACTTTTGTGACAGACTGGGAAAAAATGTTCTATCTTGTTTCCATATTATTGGTAAGTTAAAAAAAAGACTTTATTCCAAGGTACCTTGAAGCGAACAATGTATGCAGCTATAAGGACCCCGACACTCTGGAGTAGGTCACCCAAAGCGTGGATGAAGGCAGCTCGTACGGCCAGACTACCGTGTGGTCTCTGGTTCCGCCCAGAACTTGCGGAGTGCGACTCTGATGGAGCTGTGGCGTTGTGGGAATGACCGTGACCATGAGAGTGAAGATGACCACCTTGGTTTAATAAAAAGCCCATTCTGAATAGGAAAAACGCATGTTATTATTATGTTATAATACTGTAGCTACACTCTCAATCACCCAAACACAAAAACTCACAAGCAAGTTCTTTGGAGTCCAGCTGTTATGTACGGCCGTATTTGGAAAATATGTCACACTTCAAATTTAAAATCATCACTTCCAAAGAAGTCTCTCTTTCTCCAATTATTCCGATTTCCTCCCACATCCCCAAAACAAACATTGCATGGTAGGTTGGTTGAATAAACTAAATTGTCCTTAAATAAGAGTGCACTTGTGAATGCTTAGTTGTCTCAATGCGCTCCATGAATGGCTGGCAACCAATAAATAGTTCATCGCCTACTGCATTGTTAGCTGGGATAGACTACTGCACCACCACGTGCCTCGTGAAAATAAATGGAACAGATCAAAGCCAAGGAGAATTTGACAACAACATTGAGACTCACATGATGTTGACAGCCACGCCCACTGCTGCCGTGATGATCATGACATCACCATTGATGTTGAAGTCTTGGTTTATCGTCCTCTGAACTGCCTCGAAAAGCAGTATCGCCGTCAAAATGTAGATAAGCGCCACACTGAGTACTGCTGATATAACCTCTGCAACAAAAACAGTCAGGTATGACAGAAGCTCAGGGTCTGAAATACAGATCTAGTATAATCACAATTCCAAGACTGCAACGTAACCAATGGCAAGGCAGTGTGAAAGTTTTCATTCAGATCTGTGTTAATTTACGCCAAATCTTAGCTCTCTGTTTCTCGAGATTTTGAATAAAGACGTAAAAAAAACAGGGGCTTGCTTGCTATCTTTGATTATCTACAAGAAATTGTGAAACGCGTGTTACAAGTTAGACAATGTGTTGGGAATATTCCATTTTTAAAACCTCTGTTGCGTGCACAAGGTTTAGGGGTTACTAACCCTTATAACAATAAAAAGGCTAAAGCTGTCTGAATCATCAATGAAGCTTCCTTGAATATTCTTAAGCAGTTGTGAAAAGCAAAATGCGATATACATTTGCATTCCAAGTACAGAACTTGTTTCTCATGTATTTTATCTTAAATCTTATCTCTCTAAAGAATAACAGTACAGCGCTTCTGTGTGTAAGAATTGTTGGGCAGTTTTCAGTGATTTCTCGGCTCAGAATCATCACACATCATTTTGGGGTGTTGAATGTGGAGCCTTACCAAGGCGATGAAGTCCAAAAGTGAATCTTTTGGTTGGTGGTTTAGTGGAGAGCCATAGCGCTAGCAGAGAGAACAAGATACCCACCACATCGGCTAGCATGTGCACAGCATCGGTCATGATGGCTAAACTGTTTGACACATACCCACCTGAGAAAAAGCATACATTGATATTCTTGTTATTCCGGTATGACAAAACTGGCGCAACATTAAGCACACATTTTCATGTGATAAATAACAAAATGTATGTGGTGGATTCTTTACACCCTTCTATCAATATTAGTGGCCTCAGAGGCCAAAGGATGATCCGAACAACAAAGAAACATGGCTGAAAGTAAGAAAACTCTGTGACTGGAATATTTACTCATAGAGGCGGGGCGGTTTCATGATGATAAAATACACAAATTTTATGAACAATGATATATTTGCCAATATATATAAAATTTGGGCACAATCCAATTCAAAGGCATACTTTGGCCACACTGGGCAGAGACTCTGCTTACCTATAATTTCAGCCATCATGAAGAGAAAGTAGAGCACAGCTGCAATGCCCAGCCGTTTCATCACCTTCTTCTGCTTCATGGTCTCCCTCTTTTTGGTGCAGCTGTCGCAAGGGTCCATGTTCAAGGCCGGAATGCTCGGACTGGAAGACGTTTCCAGTAGGGAGTCATCATCTTCATCGCGTCCCACAAACACCAGTGTGTTGACCGCTACCCCATTGGACGGAGCCCCGGCAGAGTAGTCTGACATCTCACCAGAGACCACCACCTTAACATGGAAGGCCATTTTCATATTTAATTGAAATCTTTGAAAATCCGTTTTGAGTTCTATGTACTCGTAGGTTTTCTTTCTTTCTGAAATAAACCAGTGCACTAGTATTTTTTTGTTCCCAATATTGCCTTCCATTTCTGCATGACGTTTCGGAAACCTCTCGAAATTTCAAATGTAAAAAATAGTGATAGCACACAATTTTCAACTAGTACGATTTACCTCACAGGTAAAATTCGAAACACTATTTATATATTTCATAAAATGTAATCATCAATCATCACATCACACATGACATGAATGCTATTGACAAATGTTGTCAAAGGCTTTTGATGTACTGGTCCTACAAGATGCCCAAAGCTATACTATGAGTAAGAAGAAATGGAGTGGCTTTAATTGAGAGGGAAATAAATTACCATATTTTTAGGGCTATAAGCAACTATTCTATCTCTCCATTTAAAAGCAGCCTGGTGTGTTATAGTGATAAGTATTGCCACTTTGGCTGCATTCATAGACTCTAACTACTAACACAATTACTATTATCTAAAAACACTCGGACTTACTATTTTAAGTGTAGCAGCGTGCTCTTGTAATGTACATTATTGAACGCACTGGTGATACCACTGGAGTTTACATTTATGACAAAGCGAGGTATTTACAGGTTCATGCCGACTTATTGTTCAGAGAAGACGTTTGTGCTTTCCTTTCATAATGCTGAATTTAGGCAATAGGCGATAGAGCAATAGACATTCGTTTAGTAGTCATGAAAATAAAAAATAATCTTTATCCCTAATGTGTTACTACAGCCATGTAACGCAAGTACAGCAAGGAGTGAAAAGCAGCCAATTTGTGACTCCATGTGACTAAGATTTTATGACTTCACCTATGACTTGCTTAACTTGGCAAAAACTTTACTGAACTTCCTTGAAAAGTCATGCGGGCTGAACTTGAAACAAACATGATTTACCTTCATCTATGGAGACTATTCTAGTATATTATAAGACCTATTCATCTTTAGGATATTGAATAAATGCTCTGACCAGATTTCCAATACCTTCAGCTTGTTGAATTTGGGTGCGTCATCTTCCACCAGCTCGTCAGAGAAGTCAAAAGGTGCCGTGTCGCTGCTCATGTCCAAGCCGTTTTGCTCTTTCCTGAAGGTGGAGCGCACCTTGTTCAGCAAGCTGGACATCTTCAAAAGTAAACTGGGTCGCCTCTGCATGTAGCACACCTTTCTCCAGATCAATGATTCACATCACGTTTACACCTTCAGCACCTGGGTGAGATCAAAACAATAACTAATGTCAGCATGTACATTCTTATTGTGTTTTCTACATGTAAACCTTAGGTTTTTTTCCTCAACTCATTTTAAGCCTGTATGCATCAATGTTCAAGTTACAGTGAATGGGATGTGTAGTGGTTCATGTCAATGTCCATCACAAAGAAATGTCATCTGCTATTGTTTGTATTATGTAGTAATGAATAAATTGAGATTGTGTCCATCGTCCACATCTAATTTGGTGATGATTGACTGTAGTTCGCATTAGGTATTCAAAGTTAAACGGCAACATTCTGATATTTTCAGACGTTGAAGTAGGCGTAAATAGAGATGCTCACGAAAAGTTTGGTGAAGATAAATAGCAGTTTTCGAAATAGCTTTATTTTGGGCATATACACCGACTGTTCAATCAGGCAGAAGTAGGAATGATAGAGCCAAACGTCGTAATTTAATACCACCAGCTGCTATATTTCCAGAAGAACTATTATTTTGTACTAACAAAGTTAAAAGATATTTTTAAAACGGTGGACGGCGGTTAAACAAGTTACCGGTATTTTCATCACAATACTCAACCACAACTTGACAATAAGTGGAAATGATAAAGCGATCAAAAGTCACCTGACACAGGCTAGCTCGCTATACAATCAGTCAGGCGATTCCGGTTCAATTTGCTTCCTCATAAAATACATAAAATAAAATACATTATATTAAAAAGAAGAGAAGGGTTTCTTTGTTTTTTTGTTTTTTTTACCTCAACCTGGCTGACACATGTTCCCAGTCGTTTCAACTAAGTACGTATATACTACACTAAAGAGGTAGGAAAGAGATGGGAGAAGTCAACTAGCAAGTTTGGTGGAGAAGTGCGCAGGTCACGTGACAGCCTCTGTCACAACATGTTTTTAGCTGCAAAACAACTCGAACTGTAAACGGTCTCTTTGTTTAAGCAGCTTTTCTTTCCACAAAATACACGCAGGAAACGCTGCGGCAGACAAATTCCAACGGGTAATGTATTGTCAAGCGACCTTAAACTTCCATTCTCCGGATACGTTGTTTTTGAATGAAATTGAAGCCAAATCACGATGTAGATGCTAGCTAGCTTATGCTCCTCTCTGCAGTCATAATGTGTCACGAGATCGGTGTTGTTAAAGCGGACTAAATGCTGTTTTTGGGTGGCTTTTACAGGTTATTGAGTCGAGTAATTCATGGAGGAAATGGAGGATGAAGGAAACTCATCTCAGGGTGAGTTTGCTCATACTAAAGCTGGGTCATTTGGTTGGGATGTAAACATGTCAGCAGTAAAGTTTGTCTTAAATCAAAGCAGATTAGAGGTCCATTGCCTTCAATGGCAGCAAATGAATTAATAATGAGGTAAATATTGAACTGCTGATATCAATTTGTACATCTGCCTTAATCCTTTAGATCCACAGCAAGATCAAGCATTTGTGAAAGGCTCCGATCATCTGGCAAATGTATACGTCGATAAGGAGGCTGTGTACAAGCTGACAGAGGGCTTGCTCTCCCACTACCTACCTGGCTTGCAAAACTCCAAACGTACCCTCCAAGAACTTACGTGAGTTAACTAAGAAGTCCCAGATCATCATCTGACTGCTGAACTAACTATATAAAGTAGTACTAAGTACCGTACAGTGGAACACAATCCATTCCATAGCTTGGTTGACCTTTAGGTGGTTTTCATTTGCATGCATACATTTTCGTTGATAATTATGTTAAGAGATTATTATGCATGTATAAAGGCATTTTTATAGTAACATTTGAGCAATCCTAATTCATTGGCTGCCATTAATGGCAATATTATGTGTACTCTGAGTTGAAATGGATGGGACATGTATCCCAGTCAATGGGTTAACTGTAATGTAAATCTCAGTGGGAGACTGTATAATTTCTCTCTTTATGACAAAATCAAGTTCTTCGCATAGCAATATGGTTACATAATGGAGTATTGGAGTTATTAAAATTGATATGTGGTAAAGTTGTTCTCAAAAAACACCTAAAAAGTACATTTTAGATTTTTGCAAGCCACTTAATGTGTATAATGTGAAGTTCAAATGTGAACAACATTATGATTATTGGGAATAAAAACAAAGAATAATGGTTTGATTTAAATATATTGCACAAACAAAAATCTGAAGAAAATCTCCACCTAAATACAATGTTAAAAGCAAAGGTCACACTTCAATGTTAAATTCAGCTGGCCCAACAAATGCATCGTACTGGCGCCATAAAACAAGTTGAAAAATAATTACCAAATCCTCTTGATAACCAAGCACTTCATTCCCTCAGACAAAATCAGCTCATATTGTTGGACACACTGGATCAAGAAGTCACCAAATTTCAGGAATGCAATGCCTTACTTGACCTGAATTCATTGGTACGTTTTACCATCACTGGCAATTATTGCGTCACCATCAAAGGTTAACATGTTGCCTCAACCGGTTTTTGCCTTTAGTTTACAGAAGCCAAGGTCTACCACAACAAACTGGTAAATATCAGGAAAGAGATGATTTTGGTCCATGAAAGAACAACAAAACTGAAGGTATTTTTACACTTGTCTGTTTTTCTAGTTCCTCTCTATACATCAATCATGGTAATCTTTTTCCTGTGATAATGGCAAAATCACTGAATCAAATATCCTTTCAGAAAAGAGCTTTAAAACTGCAACAGCATAAACAGAAAGAAGCACTGGAGAGGGAGCAACAGCGTGAAAAGGAGCTGGAAAGAGAGCGACAACTAATTGCTAAACCTGCTAAAAGACCATAAACTCTTACCAAATTGTGTTTTTACATGTTTTTGCCTATTTTCTACAAAATGACTGCTAAATGTTTTATGTTTCAGTCCTATTACTGTAGGAGCATTGTTGCTCTGAGTTTGCAGTTAGGGGTTGTTTCCAAAAAAGGGTGTCAATATCAAAAATATTGGCCCTTCAATTGAGTGAACTAGTACTGGAAAGAAAGTTACCCAAAGACTGCCTGGCGGAATGCACTTTTAATTGTGTTTGTTTTTGTGTAAATATGCTCAAACATGCAAAATGTCATGTTGATTTATCCGGACATGGGTAGAACCAAAACTGGCGAGTTGCTAAATCAATGGTACTTTCAAATATTAACCCCTAATGAAACATACGAGCGCTGTCATCTGCCTTTGTTGAGATATTATAGTAATATAATTTTTACTCGCACCCTCCCAGGTGTTTCATTTAATAAAACATTTTGCTTTTAAATGCTATGTGTCATGCTTGACTGATTTTATTTCCGGGTTTGATGTGATTAGTATTTTTTTAGGTTGATCCTTATCCTTAGTTCTGCATTCTGTTCAAGGTTTCTTGGCCAACTATGAACATAATACAATTAATGTTTAATATTCATTTAAATAACACTTTAAAAAGTCTAATATATATGTGCATATCCATCATAATTTTGCCTCCAATATATACCTGTACTATGATGATGGTGACTAAATGTGTTCCCTTTTACTCACAAATTGACTTGGGCATTCAAGAGATAAAAAGCTATGCGTTGACAATGTTCAGCCACCAGATGTCAGCAGGAACCGAGGAAAGTTTCATTCTGAACCGCTTATCCTCATAAGGGCCGCAGGGGGTACTGGAGCCTGTCCCAGCTAACTATGGGCACCAGGCAGGGGACACCTTGAATTAGTGGCCAGCCAATCGCAGAGCACCAGGAGACGGACAACTATTCATCCTCACATTCATACCTTGGGACAATTTAGAGTGATCAACCCTGCATGTTATTGTGATGCGGGAGGAAACCGGAGTACCCAGAGAAAACCCGCGCAAGTCCGAGAGAGAACATGCAAACTCCACAAAGGGAGGACCGACCTGGGATCAAACCCTTGACCCCAGAACTGTGAGGCTGGTGATTTTTCCATCATACATATTTGAAAACATTTTTTAACCAGTTTTATTTTTTCATGTACAATACGTTTTCATAATTTACCCTATCACATCGCAAAATGCAAGAGCTGAATACTATTTCCGACCAAAGACTTTTAGCATGATTTTTTTTGCAAAATACATTTCTAGTTGTATATGTACATCTATGCCAAATGGTAAATAACTATAAAACCTCACATATTACTTTGTAACTGTACTGTAGCTATTGTACTTTATGAGAACTTATTTTTTTTAGACACGCTATGAAAGTGGGTGTTTTTGCCACTGCTCCTAAATTGTTAAACAACTGATTTCAAAATAGAAAAACCATTTTGGACACCATTGTTTTGTTGACATGTCTTTGTTTTCTTGCTCCCGTGGACAAAAAGTAGGTTACATTCCTCCGCATCCCAACAAGACCACGTGTCAGTTGAAGCCCTGCCATTTCACATAAAGATCTATATTTATACTCCACTACTACTGCAGGAAACCAACATTGCGTAGTTCAGCCTTGCTTGGCGCAAAATGTACACCACAAAATGGTCACGAAGAGGTCCAGACGAGAGAAGTAGCCATCTACTTGTACTCAATGTGACCACAGTCAACACACTTCCCCATTCATGTGTATTTATAAACACACTTCCTTCACATTTAAGTGTCAGCAAATGAAACATCAAAAGAAGAACTGTTGTCTGTGAGTAACTGGGTCAGTAGAATATCAAAATTTTAAATAAAGGACAAACATCCTGTTTGACCTCAAGTGAACACACCCACTTTTATTACGTAATATACCAAAAACAAGTCACCTTTTGACTTTAACATATATAAATGTATTGTATTTACATTTACTACTTGGTAATTCTTTTTTTTCAGTATCGAGAGTTGTTAGGAATCAAGAGTAAGGAAATATTTCTTTGGAAAATGAAGTTGCATTCTCTGAATAAACAACAATATAAACCACCACATTGGGAGTACATCAAACTTCTATGTGGCTCATAAAAAAAAATTCCAGGCTTTAAAAAAAAAACTCAGATTTACTGTTCTTCGTATCTGAGCAGCTAAAAAAAACACAGAAGTGAGAGAAAAAAAATCAAGTTCTATTAAAACCCACCCAAAACAAAATTGATCCAAAAGTTCCATTTAAATGTGTTTTATTTTCATGCTTTAAATGAAACTCATATACCAAGGCACCAATTTTGGGCCCTGACTCACTCGCTGGTCCATTATGTTGTCGGGAGTAACAGAACATCAGACATTGAAGGAAGTACGTGACTTGTCCTGGTATGTGCATTATACCCAAGTGTTTTTCACTTTCCTATAAAAACACCACTGGCTAGAATTAGTCAATTAGATGTTCTTCCTACAGGCGTGGGTTAGATGGTATCCTGCGAGGTAGACAGTCTGCTTTGTGCTCCTGTAAACCTTTGGTTATAACTCTTGTCTGCTTTTAGAACTCTCGCTGTTAGAAATACATACCGCCGCCCCCTTTTTACGAAGCCACAAACACGGCGCAGGCGAAGACGATGATGTCGTTCAGGGCAGGCTTTCCTGTCTCTGTAAACAATGATTCAAATGGATGGCTCAAGAGTGGGAGGCTGTGGTCTGCTTCAAACTGGCTGAACCAGGACTTTCCCAGTCCCACCATAACAGGATATGATCCTCGGGCCTACACTGATGACGGCTACGCAGTGTAATTATTTCCCTCAGGTTCTTACCATTCGGTCGGTGTGGTGGTAGTCGTGCACAAAGTTGTTTTGCCTTGTGTTAGTGTTTGACCCATCTCTTTGGAAAAAAATTCCCTTTGTGGTGTTTTTTACCAATATGACGGCAAATGATCTGACTTTCCCTCGCTCTTCACTACCACACCTTATGTAACTTTGTACGCATGTCTGGCTGTGTGGACAGGGAGACATTAGTCATTTGGTGTCTGTGACTCAACATATACAAAAATAGAAATTTATTCGGAAAGGTTTGGAATTTAACCAATGAGTTTTTCGTAAACAGTGAAAACAACGACAGACAGGGGGAAAACAGATTTATTTTGTAGACTGTAAGGATTATGGCTTTATTTTTAAATAAGAAAGTGCCTTATATGCCCACTATCATGTGGCGTAGGATGTTATGTGCTACATTACTAATTTGATAGAATGGACCTGATGAGCCAAAACTCATAGTCCTTTTCTTTGTAAAATAAACCAGAAAAGTGCAAAAAAAAAAAAAAATTAATCCCATTTCACTGTTGGCCAGAAAACTACAGTTGTTACCGGGCGACTTCACAGGCACACGCCGTGTTTATGCACTATGTCCTCTTTCATTTAGTATAATTCACGTGTCAATGTGGCGGCCCAGGGGCCAAATCTGTCCCGCCGCATCATTTTGTGTGGCCCGGTAAAGTAAATCATGAGTGCCGACTCTCTGTTTTAGGATCAAATTAAAATGATAGATATAGATGTATATTATATTTCCTGATTTTCCCCCTTTTAAATCAATAATTGCAATTTTTAAATCCATTTTTTCTGTGTTTTTAGGTAAAAAATCATCTTGAAAAATCTAAAAATATATAAAAATATTTTCTGTTTTCCACTTTAATATGGAACATAATAAAAAAAGGTTTCCTTTTGAAATGAAAACCAATTATTAAGTAAATGATTTTCTCTTACTAAGAAAAAAAGCTCAAATAATCTATAAAAAAAAAAGAATATTTAGGGCTTTTAATCCAGTTCCTTTAATCCATTTATAAAAAATATATCTAAATATTATATCTAAAATGGCCCGGCCCACATGAAATTGAGTTGACGTTAATGCGGCCCGCGAACCAACCCGAGTCTGACACCCTTGGTATAATTAATGTGGCGGCCAGCGGCTTAGTTGTTTCATTTACAAGAAATTCAATCGTTTTATCGGAAAACTGCAAACGTGTAGCGTAGGAAATTGGAACAACACAAACACTACCAATATATGCCTTCCTAAAGCTGATCAATACGTACGTCGTACCCATGCAGTTTTGTGTTATTGCAATTGGGACGTTGTTGAATTGAAAAGTCTGACTAGTTGAGATGCACAGCATGCTTGGATGACTGAAGTCACGTCTTGTGTCAGTGGGGCCCATTTTCTCCCAAATGCAGTGTAAACACAGACGCTTGTGGTCTACCACAGGAGGTGAGGAGTTGTTTTTCTCCCCCTAGTGATCCTGCAGGTGCAGCGCTTGGGACCAAAATCACGGTACCCTTGCCACGGTCACGTTTTTATAACAAGCCTGGGCAATAATTCTGGTCGTTGCTAAGTTTTTACTGCATAAATGAATGGTTTTGTTGACTCCTCGCAGACTTGTTAAGATACTTTTAAATTTAGAAAACACTCACTCACTATACAACTAATTTGGTTTACGGAATACTGCCCGTTTGGGACATCTGGCTTTTTGTAATGCCAGGCAAGATTCATGTTTATTATTTGACTGTTTATAACATTTAAACAAAAATGGATCAGTCACTGTCATATTAAGTGTTTTCTTGAAGCTGAAAATTAGAACACAAAGTTAAAACAATTTCAAATTAAATTACGACCACCCTCTCATTTGCTCAGAGCTACGCTAAGCAGTCCACAATTAATTAATGAGCCCTGAGACCACTAAATAATGCTCAGAGAATCGATGCTTAAATACATCACTTCCAAATTTCATTCTGATCTGGCCATGAATTATGGAGGAATAGCAATTTTAGTTTGTATCCTCACTAAAAACAACAAATTGAGATCTAGAACCGTCCCTCGGGCAGTCTAAAAGGGACAAAAGAACATGATATAACTTGAAATAATGGGAATTTGGGAGTTAAGATACTGTTATGCGAATTTTTTAAATGCTAAATACTGTTGTGTCTCAATTTGTGGTAAAAATGTTAATTTTGCGAAACTTATGGAATCTCATTTTGTCACATTGTAAGTACAGGATGATAATTCATTCAATAATTTAAAGGAGCCATATGTAACAAATGCTCTTCATTTATCCGTTTATTCAATAAATGGCCCTAATATTCATTCATTCATTCATTATCCATAACGCGCGCATCGTCGCAAGGGTTGCTGGAGCCTATCCCAGGTGACTTCGGGCGAAAGGCAGACTACACCCTAGTCTGGTCTTCAGTCAGCCTCCTACGAATCCAAGTCAAGTCAGTGTTTGCAAAGTCTGGGCTGAGGTGAAGATGTGAGACCTCAATTTATGGTGTTTATATCCTCTATTTGAGTCCACCACAGCAGACGTGTTGCTTCTGCTGCTCATTGGATTGACTGTGGTGAGGTGTGTTAAGGCCAGGGCTCGCTACACAGACAAAAGACAAACAAACAAAATACCCCAAGTATACAAACAAGATCCAGCACGATTCAGTGCTCTGGCCCTGCGGTCAGTGGTTTGAGGCAAACTGCAAGGTTTCTGGTTGCCTGGGGATAAAGTAGTGGTGTCAAAACACAGCAGGTGGCAAAACTTCTCACACAATTCCCTTAATGTAAGGTAAAGATACTTTCATACTTTGAGATAGGAGTTAAGCAGCCCATATGTGCACAAACTAGTATTTCATCAATAGTATTGACGTCAAATTATTTGACATTATTTTGATATGTTTGAACAGTATTGACATTGCAAAAGTATTGACAGGGCTGTTTTTAATATTCTTTTATGCAGATCATCAAAAAATTTATTTGTGTGGCATCCTGTCAATATTAAGCGGAAACCGTACTTTTTGGAGTGGCGTGTCGTATAGAGGAAAAGCTTTTACTCTTGAACTGATATAATCAAATTGGAGTTTACAGACAGAGTGGAAAGTTAACACAAGGATTGTCGTGTTAGAAATAAAAATATATGTTCTTGAGTCAAGAACATATATTTTGCTTTAACGTCAACTTGATTTCACGTGGGCCGGACCCACGATATAATATTTAGATTCTTTTTTTTATGAATGGATTAAAATCCCTGAATATTCAGTTTTTAATAGATCTAAAACAATGTTTATTTTAGCTTTTATATATATATTTTTAGATTTTACAAAATGATTTTTGAACTAAAAGCACAGAAAAAATGATTGAAAAATTATAATTATTGATTTAAAAGGGGGAAAATCAGGAAATGTAATATACATCTATACTTTTCATTTTAATTTGATCGTAAAACAGAAAGTTAGCACTCATGATTTACTTTCCCGGGGCCACACAAAATGATGCGGCGGGCCAGATTTGGCCCCGGGGCCGCCACTTTGACACGTGTTCTAGACAAATCAGGCTAATGAATGCATCATCATCCAGCTCTGTATTTAGCAATTCTTCTAATAAATTAAACTTTACCTGCATTGAAACAAATTTTTGGCCCACCTAGATTTTGTATTTTTCAAAAAACTAATGACCCTATTTTGACAAAGTAGTACTAGAACATTTGTTTTCAAATTATGCAAGCAAAGGTTAAAAGTAATCAGGATAAATAAATAATGCAGTCAAAGTACAGGAATACCTTTTAAAAAGTCACATTGTGTACATAACCTACTTATTTATAGTTATTCTCCCCTGCAAATGACAAAGACTTTTGGCACCACCCAAAACAAGCATTCCTTGAATATTCAAGGACATTGAGTTCAAAAATTGCCTTCCTTCTGCAAATTACAACTACACACAAAGTATGTATACAGATGATTCCTCTGCTTTTTTTATTGGCTGTACTGTAAGGCAGCTCTAGGACAGTCTGGACCTGATTTTCTCTTCTCACAGAATGCTGTCAGCAGCAGCCCCAGCGACGGAGCATTTAGTTATGTAACCACTTATCTCACACGTTCAAGTTTATTCCGACCAACTGGCAAGCTCTGTGCACTAACACCCACATTGAAATAAACGGATGAACCTTTGCGGAAAGCTGCAAAATGTTTGTCATTGACGTAAACACTTTTTGCTACTCTATGTGAAGAAAGCAAGTGACAGCAAACGAGGGGCACGCCGATAGTTAAAGTGCATAACAGCGACAGTTATACGTCACGTGAGTATTTTTTATTGGAGAATGTGGACAGCGTTTACAGTAGATTTACAAAAATATGTAACTGTCTTAAAGACTGTCTGCTAGTGCATTTACAGAGGTCAGAGGAGAAACATCGACCTGTTGGGCTCTAAAAGGTCGATAGTCTTGAAACAGCATTGTGCAGTGTATAATGTATAACATCCAGAATCTAATTTTCTGTGTGGCTCATAATTTAAGCTTGGGCAATTTACATAGCATGTGTTCGTGTAACATGAATGTTAATGTATACAAGTGCAACAATGATAGGCGACAATAAACAGAGTGATCACGTGAATGTTTTCTCTGGAGGAAACTAGGGTAGGTTGCAGGACATTTGCCTGATGAATGGGGTTGTAATATGATCTCTGACTCCCTCACTGAACCTCCACTCCCAATTCCAACTCACGCCAACCTCTATAGAATAACTGTAAACCCAATAAACCATATCATTCAGCTTGTAGTGACGATACGTGTTGAGCAGTGTGGATCCTTTCACATGGTTGAGGGTTCATACAGCAGCTAGGATGCTGTGTAGTTAAGCGGACTACAGAGGAACTATACTGGTCATGTTACGTTACCACATTTTAAGTATATATGACAACCTAACAAGATGTGTACAGAGCTGTTTCTGTCAATGGCCTCTTATACAGTAGTGGAATTTCACTTTCAAAATGTAGAGGTCATGGCCTTCCCTGCCTTGTCCATCTTGGTCATAGATTTTCAGACCATCAGTATGGTGACCAAATGTCAAAACCTTTAACTGGGCGTTTACAGGATTCTTGAATTGTGCCAATATAAATTACAATATTCAAAACCAATTTTAGAAAGTTCTTGGAACTCTTTTGCCGTCATGTACCTTTAACTGGAGGTTATCTGCAGAGGTGAGGGTATGTTTATTTACATTTTATCCACACGTCAAGAGAATCACATGGCTGTGTACTTGGCGTCATTACGACAAATATGTATTTATTCCAAGTAAAGTGAGCCCTGTCTAAATACAGATAAGGCGTACACTTGTAATTGGAGGTGACGAGGGAGGGGCGTCAAACTCGTGACTTCACTTATCACTTGCACCAAGAGTAGCATGGACCCTGATAGTAGCTGGCATCACATGCTCAGAGTGGTACATGACGGGTACCATTTTGAACGTGTCTCGTGACGACGTCTTTGAATTTGTTTCTCTCACATCACCACAACACAAAGTTGGCTTGAGGATCATTTATTGATGTGTGCGCTTGCATCCTCTGAACATATCCATTCACTCTCTGGAGTATAGGCCGTATGAAGCAATAAATACACTTGATATAAAATGATGCTGGCTTACAATCCAGACCGGTTACAATTTTATACTTTTTTTTTTGTTTAAAAATCATAGCAGTCAGCTAAATAAGCTGCCAGGTAGAAACTTAAGGCAAGCCATTCTTCAAGCAAGCTGAATACGCGCTCCATTTTAGCTGATCATGTGACCTGAAATACAGAACAATAATTGTAGGTCTTCAGAAATTACGTTTACACAAAAAGAGCAAATTGATTTTATCATCACTTTTTTGTATAAGAGGATACCTTTGTTAACGAGAATGTTGGATAATATTCATGATGTTCCCATAGACAGAGTTGAACAGTTGCTCCTTTGACCTGGTTCCATCTAGCTGCACTGTAGTGACAAACAAGCATAAAAAGTACATTTTTATTATCTTTTTACTTTTAACAAAGATGGAACTTGAATAGGACGACGGTAGATACTGACCAACATCAACACCTGTCCTCTCCATGGTGTTTTTGTGTTTCAAGTACATGGGCCAGACGTGGCCATCAAAGAGGCCGGGGGGGTCTGGCACCGTGTAGTTCCTTGAGCTATAGGGTCAAAATTAAAGAGTTAAGAATTGGAATAGAACTCTTGAACGTGCATTCATTTGAAATAGTGAATATATGTGGAAGGAAATGTTTGTCAGTTAAGGAATTGTTGTTACAATTTGAGAATTGGGCAGTTATCAAAATGTCCTGATTAAGTTCAACAGTTTTGCAATGTTTTAAATAGGCAAATAAATAAAATTTGTTCCAAGTTTTGCATTTTAGTCGGAACATTTTGAGTATTGGAAGGCTCCCAGGGTGCCTACAATAAGATCAATGGTTGGTATTGCTCATGTAAAATGAAAACAGGGGGTGAACATGTAAAATATTTTCATATGAAAGTTTTAAATTTGGGGGAGAAAAAAAAAATGGGAATAGTTCAAAACATGTCCTGAATGAAATCAATGTTGTAGATTAATGTATGGGTTGAAGCCGAATGAGACGAACAGTTTAAAGATGGAATGGTTTGACTCCGTCATGAAATATCAAAGGAAAAGGTAACTTTGGTAAAGAGGTTTTGATTTTGAAATCTCTTATTGAAACGTTGGGCATAATTACCAAATTAAGAGCCACGTTTGGAAACTTACCACCTCCTCTTTTTGCATTCTTCATATGGGATGGAAATAAAGAACCGCTGGTTCAGCACGTCGATCAAAGGTCTTCAAAAAAGGGAAAATTTAATTATTTTCTCTTACAAGCAATAGGTGATCATAAAAAGAGATAAGTCCTTACTGGTAATTGTAAAGCAGAAAGCCCTCCACAATGAGGATGTGAGTCTCCTCATTCTGGTCAGACTTTGGGAGTATCTCCGTGTCCAGGGTGTTATTGACGCCATGAGACTTTTCAAACTTCACCGGATTCTCCAGCCACGCGTAGATGGTGCTCATCATGGCGTCCATGTCCAGTGCAGTGATGACTGGAATGGCAAAGTTGATAAGGTGGGAGGGAAGGGAGAACAAAAAAACACAGCACCCAAATGAAAACTCATTCGTACACATCATAGCGCATGCATGTTACACGACAACGCACACAAGTCCTTCCATATAAACTCGGGCTTACCATCATACTGCTTAAAGCCATCTTCAACTTCAATCTGATCTTGGGGCTGAAACACATTGATAAGATGTACCAAGGTACATATACTAGCTCTATATACACTAAATAAATGGCAGGCTCTAGGGGTGGGATTACATTTAGTAACGATATTGTAATAGCCCACTATGTCTGCTCCAGTTATCCCGATTTTAAAAACTAACAGTTAGAGAGCAAAAAGGTAAACAATGGGTGGAGGCTCACCTTGAAGAAGTCATCTTGGTGTACCACACAACAGTTGGGCAGGATTTTAATCAGCCGGTTGGTGAGGGTCGTTTTCCCTCCATTTGTTACGCTAGTCAGAATAGATAAAAAGGCTAATGGTTAACCAATGGTGAGAGAAGAGTGATGATTATCAGCATTGTTTCAGTGTTTAACAGTTTAAGTATACCATTATCCATTTCTGAACATTAGTTATCAATGAACGTGCCAACTCTCACTAAAAAGACAAATAAAATGAATATCGCACTGGCTAGTCATTTGAACTCCCTGCATTAAATGTATATATCATTTGGATGATGAGGCTCAGCCTAGCGTTAGCTCGACGTAAGAAGGGACCACCTACATTTTTTTTCATAGTGTACAGTATGTAAACACCGAAAAAACACGCGGTGGTGAATTTTATCTCAAATGCAAGGAAAATGAGCTGCGCTAGGCATAATTTAAACCATTCGAGAAGAGCTGCTATCCCACGTGTCGTGGCTTCTTTTCGGCCTAGTAGCTCGGCTAATATTAGCTAAACCTCCCCGCTCCATTCATTTGTGTTACTCACCCGCCAATGCCGATGATGTACTTCATGGTTTCGCTGGTGGTTTACTGGTAGAAGAAAAAAAAGTGCCGTGTAGTCAAAAACGCCTATAGACGGGTGCTAGTTGATCGGACGGAAGAAAGCTTAAAAAGAGAAGGTTGCAGGAAACGTCAACTACTCGAGTCGTCCATGGTACTTGGCTTTTGAGTGTGTAAGGTTAGCCCGGGGAGCGAGATGTCACTTGGACGCGGTCTTCCAGCGAGAGAGGGCCGAAGGAGGCTTGTCACTTCCACACATACACTACGAAGGCACGCCATTGGTTATTTAAACACTTTCTCCAAGTGTGACGCAACTGTCTTGCCCAATCAGAGGTCTCGGCTAACCGCAGTCACACACCCTAAACAACCCCTTAGCACGTGACCCAAGAATATGACTTTGAAATTTGACTCAATGTATATTTTACCGCTAAAATTCATTCGTCCCTGTAAACATTAACACTGACATATCTGCAATTTCATTTTTTTTACTGCTTAATTTAATGTGGCAAGTTTACAATGGAAAGCCGTTTGAAGGTCAATGCCCTTGAACTTATTTTCCCTGACCAGCAATATAATAGGCATTTTCCACCACTATTTTGTGACATTCAGATTCAAAACTAACACTAGGCATTTTGGTAATAATTGTGGTTTTAATCCCTTTTTTTTAGTAAGTTTAAATTACTAGTGAAATACAGTCTTTATAACAGTGCTCACAATTGTATTTCTGGTGAGGAGAAAACTGGTTATTAAGAATAGCAAAGTAACATTTTATTCATGTAAAAGACAAACAAACAAAAAACTAAAAAAACTATACAATACTACGAGTACAAATATTGGCAGCTGTGGTTCCGTGGTTGGTATGGTTTAAAAAAGGAAATATCCCTAAAGCATTATTTGTCAAATTAACAATAAACTACACCAAACTATAACCCCTATTACTAGTTTTAGTTGAAATATCTGCAAAAGTACACATAAGCATCTGTTAGCGTTTACCAAAGCACTATACTAGTTTTTTTAATGAATTTGGAAGGAAACCTAAGCACCCGGAGAAAACTCACAAGAGCCCGCCCGGGGAGAACATGCAAACTCCACACAGTGACGAATGACCTGAGATCAAACCTGAATCCCAGAACAGTGAGGTCGATGGGCAAACCACTTGCTCACCGGGCCGCACAAATAACACCAATGTGAAAATATTTATGACGACAATTTGACACGTCTCATAAAAATACTGGCTCTTCAAACATGTACAATATGTACTTCAGAGGTCCCTGCCATGCTGTCTTAAACGAAGAGTTCTCAGTTGAATAAAACAAAACAAAAAACTACACGTGTTCACTGTGCAAATGTTATTAGAATAAGTTTGGATGCAGCCACCAAAAATTGTTTGCATCAGCGGTGGCTGATCACATCAGCTCTGGAAATGATTCATTCATTTTCTGAAACACTTTATCCTCACACAAGGGCCGCGGGAGGTGCTGGAGCCCATCCTAGCTGACTTCGGGGCAGAGGCGGGGGAAACCCTGAATCGGTGGCCAGCCAATCGCAGGGCACGAGGACACGAACAACCATTTACACTCATATTCATACCTAGGGGCAATTTAGAGTGTGCAATCAGCCTACCATGCATGTTTTTAGGAATGTGGGAGGAAACCGGAGAACCCGGAGAAAACCTACGCAGGCCCGGGCAGAACATGCAAACTCAACACACGTGGACCGACCTGGATTCAAACCCAGGACCCCAAGGATGTGAGGCCGACGCGCTAACCACTCATTTAAAATTATACATTATAAAATAAGACAACTTACATCTTAATTTGGCCTTGTAACTTAAGCGGTTAGAATGTATAAGAAGAAATACTAGTATTTTGAATCTATGATTGCGTGACAACTTTTCCTTGCTTATAGCCTTTTTCCTGATTACATATGAAAACATGTATCTGGTGATTGCTTTGATTTGCTTTGCCGGATAAACCATGTATATATGTGACATTATTGGAAATGTCATGAAACAGAGGAAAAAACAAATAATCTATTCACAATAGAGCAAGCCATCAAAAGGGTGGATGTTTTGAAACCAGCGTCCCGAAAGAACAGTTGTGTACTTTCATTTGACTACACTCATTCTAGATCCTTCACAATTAAAATTAACTGAGGTTGCTTTGACATTCACCTCTCTCGGGTGTGCTGCTTTGGTAGCTCCCCTCACTCCCTGGAGATGACAGTTTCTAAAAATTGGGTATCTATTGAGTGAAAGGGACTGGACAAAAAAAATCATTCCGCTGTATGATCTGTTGACATACTTTGAGAAGTAAGTCACCTACTTTTCTTTTCCCTCCTCAGATTATGAATGCAAGCTGGATATGCTTTGTCTTCTGTCTAAAGTTGAAGATATTAGCGAGTAATCATAAACAAACTCATTTATGAAACTTCATTCAGGATCAGGATGGATAAGCAATATTGGAAATGGATTTGGAACCGCTACAATTCCGAACCCATTCCCATCGAAGTTTATTTCTATTAGACAATATATTTCCATATTCTGATTATAGGGTGACTATTTCCAATAGCACAGTGACTATATTATATACTGGAACATTTCATTTTACATATCTACTTGTGTTTTCTGGGGGGAAAAGTCTGCAGAAGAAGGGTAGAAAGAGGGTTTCAAGTGGCACTTCTTATACCATGTCTCACATATCTTCAAGATATTACAGGTGCCATTAACCTAGTTGACAGACTGTACCTACATTGAGTGTACGTAGTTATCATTATGTATCCCTTGAGAGGGACATTTCACCTCAGGTGTCTACTTTTTACACCACATAAACAGATTTCAGTCTTCATACTTAATGAAATGTTTTTTTTCTCCGATAAATATATTTGTGATGAACCTACTTGCATAATTTTGAATCAAATACACGATGAGCTCTAATATTCTTAGTTTCATTAATCTCATAAAGGCATGTAGCAGCAATTATCAAATTTCCAAGAAGACATCCACCGGTTCTTGGCTTGCAAGTTGGCAAATGGATTGAAGTTATATTTGATCCCGTTGAGATCAACCTCCCTATGACATATCTTCAGACTAACTATTGTAAATCTTGAATCAGAGAAGTGGCCATTGATAATCCCACGTGAAATGAGAGGATTACACATTGGATTTCTGTGGCATTCCTATACGAGATGTAAAATCAAGGATATTGATAAAAGTGAAACTTATTTTTTTATGTACAGGACCTTGACTGCCATCTGGTGGATTTCCATTAAATTCAACGATTAGTTGTATAACACTATATCTCCAGAAGATGTCCCTGTTGTTGTGTTTATTTAGTCTGTTGTTTGTTCACTTTTCAAGAACCATTTTTACAGTATGTCAATAAAGTAGTATTTCCATTCATTGTGTCATATTAAAAGTCATTTAACTTATATACATCTTTCAGGACAAGAATAAGACAGTTATGTGATCTAGATCTCAGAGATGAGGTGTGGCATTTAAATTATTTCGGTTGTCTTTTATCCAGCTTTCTCCATTGTGGGCCCTAAATTAGAAAATCATGCACGGATATGTCCACGGGCATAAACATAGAAAACAGGAAGATGACAGGTGACAAGATGTTACCTTTATGAGGATTTCTGAAAAAAATGTTGGGGGGACATTTAGAAGAAAAATGAAATAGCAAATTACACATTTCAACCTCGGTCTAACTCATCTTTTAGGACATTTAGTAGACTGAGCATGAGAAAGACCCCTGAGGCAAGGACAATATCATTGAATCACCTTGCTGAACTGCTGGCAGCTCAGATGCAGGAATCAAGCTGAGATTATGAACAGCAGTGCTGCACTTTACTGTCCATACAATATATAAAAGACAGCACGTGTATTATTTTTGGTGGGTAAATTAGTGTGGGGTGCCAGTGATGATAAATCATGTCAAGGTCAAAAAGGAAAAAAAGATGGTTATTAACACAGTATGTTCAATATTGCAGTACTGAGATTGGTTATATATATATATATATATATATATATATAACCAATTTCAATACTGCAATATTGTACATACTGTGTTAATAAGCATCTCTTTTTTTCCTTTTTGACCTTGACATTTATCATCACTGATTGTGAATAACTGTGCCCCACAACTGGTTGGCAAACCAATTCCGGTTGACAAAAGTTGGCGGGGCTAGGCTCCAGCACCCCTGGTACCCTTGTGAGCATAATCAGTACATAAAATGAATGACTTACTGATTTTAATTGGCACACCATTGAATAAATTACACTTTGTCACATTGAAAAATAATGTACAATTTGTAGGACAGTGTACATTTGCTTTCCCCCTTTTCAAAATGACTCCTCACACAATGGATAGCTGGACTCGTGATTGGAATAGCAATGAAATGTGGCCTCGGAAGACGTCACACTCTGGCATGGAAGTGTTTGTAACGCAATGAGGCAGAGACACTTTCAATGTCAAATTGTGTCAAAATAACTAAGGAGATTGAGATCAAATCTTGGTAGAATGTTTTGAGTGATCACAGAGAGTAAGTTTCGCCAAAAAATGGAAGGTAAGCAAGCCACTGCTGGGTAGCCCAATGAGTAGGTGTCAGGAAGTTTTAAAGGCACATTTTTATATTGTCATGAGGCACATGCTGGTTTTATGTGCGAGCACAGCACCACATAAATCGCTACACCTTAGCTGTGGTTGGCTTTATTGACGAATCTATTGTCAGCTTCAGGTCAGAACTTCAACCAGATGCCACAAATCAGCTCCAGCAGCACACTGAAAAGCTGTTAGAGTATTTATTTGACATCCGTGTTTCTATGCCAAACTCGTGAAATTCTCAATGCACTGCTGGGATGGTGAACTTTTTAAAAAAAAGTATTTTTACTATTTTTTTTTCCAGTGAAGGTGCCAAACGTTCAATCAATTTGAACTGGGATGCCTGGCTATGAAGGATGACTGTCAATCCTCCAGAAATGATTGGATGAATTTTGCTGTCAACAACAGGCAACAAGTGCATACAAACATACGGTACTCGGTCGTTTGGTCGGCGGTCTTTTGGTCGCCCGGAAGGTTATTGATAATTACCATTTAAATCGTTGCTCAAATTCCCTAAATACAAACTGCGAATTATTATTTAGTCATACTTAATGCCCTATTAATTATTAGGCTAAAAAAGCTCCAAATTTCCCGTACTTTTATTGTGTTTTGTTGGAGAACTTGTTAAGACCCTGACTGACGTCCCTTCCTAAGGGGACAACTCATGTACATACAAACTCTTATACACTCACACGTCCGCTCAGTGAAACTGCTCAGGGCCATTGTTGGCTTTTATTGATGCGTAGACCGTGGTGTTTTACCTTGTTTTGTCGCCGGTCTTTTGGTCGCCCGTTGTCTGGGTCCGGGCTCCCAAAAGTCCGGCGACCAAAGGACGGCGACCAAACGACAGCACACGCAAACATACACTATTACATTAGTATGCTCTGTAGCACCCCTTACACAATATTATCTGATGCATGGTTGACTTAAGACTGAAAAGATTGTGAGGTGTTTGTTGTAGTCATGGCGATCAGTGACCACCATCTGTGATCCAGTTTCCTGTTCCTGTATTTATGTACATCGCAAATGGCTTGCCCAAAAAAACACTTCATTATGGCTGTAGGAAATTATTCAGGATTCCTTTGGTGCAAATGCCAGAGTCCCTGTTGCAACCTCGTTGTCAATTTTTGGGTATTTTAAGGCAAAGTTGGTCGACATGTAGAACAAAAGACAAGTATTAGATTTTGAATATTTTGTACAAGATTTTTGGCAGCGGCCCGGCGGATGAGTGGTTAGCACGTCGGCCTCACAGTTCTGGGGTCCTGGGTTCACATCCATGTTGGTCCTCCTGTGTGGAGTTTGCATGTTCTCCCCAGGCCTGCGTAGGTTTTCTCCAGGTACTCTGGTTTCCTCCCACATTCCTAAACACATGCATGGTTGGATGATTGGACACTCTAAATTGCTCCTAGGTATGGGTGTGAGTGTGAATGGTTGTCCGTCTCCTCATGCCCTGTGATTAGGGTCTTCCCTGCCTCTGGCCTGAAGACAGCTGGGATAGGCTCCAGGACCCCCCATGACCCTTGTGAGGATAAAGCGGTTCAGAAAATGAATGAATAAAAAAAAGCTCTTTGGCATAGTGACAAATTACAACAGTAGCACAAAAATGGCACTTTTCGTTCAATGCAGAGGTGGCGAACATGCAGCTCTCGAGCCGCATGCGGCTCATGACCAAAATGAATGTGACTCTTTGCTTCTTACCATATTTTGTATATACTGTGGCTCTTTGCCTCGTATCATGTTTCTCTTATTTTTATTCTCTCTTAAAACATACTCAAATTCACTAGGGCCCATTAACAACAAATAATAAGTATAAGTGGAAGAAGTGTTATGGTGAATAATATGGTTTTAATTGTGTGGTTGTATTTTTGGCAGGTCACAGCGTGGTGTGGCTCTTTGACTCTGAGTTTAAAATTGTTGCTTTTTGTGTCTAACTTGTTCGCCACCCTTGTACTAGTACTATTACTTCCAGTAAGCACAAGGAGTGTACTAGTGTATACAACTGTGTGTACAACTATACGTGTTGGATAGGATATCTTCCATAACAAAAAAACGCTGTAAAGGGGTGGCAAATTGGCTGTCTGTCCCTTTAAAAGTATGCAGCTTTATCCGTGGGATTATTTGAGCTCCGTGGACAAATTCACTGAGGGAGAATGGACGAGCTACGGGGAAAGGGAGAGAGAGAGAGAAAGAGAGAGAGGGAGTGAGAGAGAGAGGGAGTGAGAGAGAGAGGGAGAGAGAGAAAGAGAGAGAAAGAGGGCAAGGGGGAGGGTGGGAAGGAGCCGAGCCGGAGAGAAGGAATCATGGCGGCACCGCTCGGACGGGACACCCTACCTGACCACTGGTCCTACGGAGTTTGTAGAGACGGCCGCGTGTTTTTCATCAAGTGAGACACTCTTTCGCCAGTCAGCCTCCTCGTTGGAATGAATACTTGTTGAGAGGTTTGTTCTTCCATCGTCCACTAAGTAACAGGTGTCATTTTTTTAACCCCCCCTCAGCGACAGAACTCGCGGTACCACTTGGCTTCATCCGCGGACTGGTGAACCTGTTAATTCTGGACACATGATACGTTTAGGTATGCCGCAAAAGGTCCGAATTGAGGACGACTCTCCAGGCTCGCCATTACCGTAGTTGTGATTCGGTATCCTGTCCCTGTGCTCAGATTTGCCGAGAGGATGGGAAGAAGGCTTCACGGACGAAGGAGCGAGCTACTTCATCAAGTGAGTGTCTCCCTGTTGCATTGTTTTCCAGCTTTAGATGGGAAGTGTTTTCCGTGTGTACTTCGCGGACGCCTGGAATGCAATGGAATTATTGCCCTCAACTATTGGTGCTACTAACATGTTGTCTAGTAATCGGGTTTGAGTCAGAAATAACACAGTAAGGAGTGCTACTGGATTGGTAACAAATAATTACTGCTTGCGGTGTGAGTAGAAGTAGTCTAAGCAGAGCAGGAAGAAGGAAATTAAAATTCTCCTCACATGGTTTATGCAGGACCTCTACTCTCCATTAGGTAGGTGTGGAGTGGAGGTTTTGTGTGTATAAGTGTGTGTATGTGTGTGTGACAGAGAGAGAGAGAGAGAGAGAGAGAGAGAGAGAGAGAGAGAGAGAGAGAGAGAGAGAGAGAGAGAGAGGTGTGACCTTGTGGTGACAGAGATGTATAACATGATTGCATTATTGAAGCAAGGAGGACAGATTTTTCCAAAGTCACAAACTACAATGTAATTTGTTTTGGCCTCCTTTGAGTGGAGGTGTAAGAGTTGGTAAAAAGCACCAATCGTTCTGTGATGTATGCTTTTCAACTTTTGCAGATGATTGATATACCACTTAGGTATAGCTTTTACATGCAAGTCAACTACCTGGTTGTCTTATAATATTAATGCATATCAGTTGTGTAAGAGTGTAGTAACATAGAATTTCAGCTCGGTTCAGTTTCCCAAATTACATGGTTCGTATATTAAAACTTAAATACTTGTAAATTATTAATATGGAGCCATTTGTGGTGCTGTTACAAGTATATTAAACTGAAAGTTTGAACTAAAATTGCAAGAATTATAAAATATTTAAAAAAATATATACCAATACCAAGCAAAAACAATTGTAACATTTGCATTGGTAACTTAAACAGGGAAGCCAAAAAGTGATCCAAAACAAGAGACCATAGTTAAGTAGGAGTGGGGTGGTTTGGGGGTGTCTTTCATACTCAGTCGTCTCACTTGCATTTGTCATGATGCCATTTGTCACAACCGCAAGATACTACTCACACCGTCTGTTTAGTCAGGAGACCCCCAACACTTAAGAGGTGCCTGTGCGGAAATTCCAACAGGACTTTGGAAAAAGTGCAAGTGAAACAATGTGAAAATGCAAAACCAAAACTGCTCAATACATCCACAACACACAATGTCTCAATAAACATTTTGTTCATTAAAGCAAGGCAGATGTTGTATGAACATATTTCTCAGAGAAAATGCCACAAAAAGAGGATAATATTTAAACAAATACACCGGTTGCTAAGCACTAGAATAATCAGTAGAAGTAAGAGAAACTTGCCATTCAACTCACATTGTGTGGCATCCCAACCTTCAGGTCTTTTACCTTATATTACCTTCATCAATCAATTTTTACATCAGTAATTAAAAATATATGATGTCTACGGGAAAGTTTTGCATTATTGTGACCAAGACAGTAAAAGTTCAATGTGCTCTCATGACAAAGAGTGGTTCCACTGATAAGAATGAATAATATGTCCATCATGATGATCAATTCATCCAACTTTACTGTATCTGTATTATGATTGTTCTACAGATAGTGAGTCATGTTATAACCGAACCCATTTTAGCAATATCAGGCTATTGAACATCACTTATTAAACAGATCGGCTAAATTTGGATCGAACAGTAGCCTATGGTTTACTCTGCAGCTCTGAACCCATGACAACCTTTCGGCCCTCAAGCCACTAGATTATTGACTCAGGCTATTCTCCCCTTGAATAATTATCATTGCAAGCACTGTGAATAAGAATCACAGTCTCCCACCCACACGCCTGATATCTTAGTGGAATCATGTTCATTTTGGAGAAATTACCACTGTGTCTGCAGTGGCAGTAGAGAGCACTATGCTCTGGGGAACAACGGAGATTCCATGCTGCTGGGTATGCTGCAGAGAAACACGACTGCAGTAGAATCACATTGAGGCAGAGCTTGGAAAAGCACTGTAATCACAATCAGTTCTACTGAGTGAAAGTAGAGATACTATGTATAAGTGATAAAATGTATAAGTAGTAACCACATCAACAAAATATGTTATTATTATTGTCCACTACTTTCATTTTTGTTCTGTTTTACACATGTATCAGTGAATTTTAATGATGTTTGTGCTGCGAGAGGAGTGCAAGGAGATTAAAGTCTAACCTGTCAGCCGAAGGCAAAGTTCTATCATTGACATCTATAAGTAATTGGATGCAGACATTATTGACCTTCAGTTAGTCATGCTTTATTAGGCAGTGAGTTTGAAAATTGCTTGTTCAAAGTTTGTTTGTTGCATCTTGTAATGAATGGCCTAAGTCCGTTTTATATAAACCTCACTGCAGTCTGCGTAGTTCTCCCTGGATGTTAAGATGGTTGTGTTCTTCTGATACAAAGTTTACCATATACGAATTACAAGTTAGGTATGGTTTTACTTGGTAAAAGCTTTCTTTTTTATTTCATTTTAGAGGCATTCATTCTGTGGCACATACAAATGGATTGAAATTATCTCACAAATCTTTATTATTACATTATAATATGATACTGAATGTATTTATTACATCAGGAACAGAAAAGTCAATTTTCCAAACTAAAATAACACACTGACCCAAAGCAAAGAAGGTACAAATTCATTTTTTAATAACCTTGTAACGGTTTATATACATATATATATATATATATATATATATATATATATATATATATATATATATATATATATATATATATATATATATATATATATATATATATATATATATATATATATATATATATATATATATATATATATATATATTTGTGATAGTATTTTAATGTTTTTTTAATATTCCAATCATCCAATTCAAATGTTATAAATTTGCCCCAGTAAATGACAGTGTTTTTACCGCTTCACAAATCGATGTCCTGTGAACGAATTAGATTCTGCTATATGTGGCACAAGCCCCAGAAGTTTGCAATTGGGCTTTATAATTATTATTTTTTCTACACATTTTAATCATGGCCATAAATAACTTTTCATTACGCATGATGAGTAAAGGGGACTGAGGGGGGGCTGGTCGCACAAAGAGAATCCCAGGGGTCCATGACTACTTTAACACACCACTGACCAGAACTCTCATTCTTTAAGTCACTATTTAAAGGTTGTGACCAGGGGAAACGGCTGGAACTTTGAGTCAACTGCAAAGTCAGAGGCTCTACTTCCAAACAAGAGAATTAAAACATTACTTGTTATTTTAGGAACACCACACAATTTTGACTGAACGTTTGCTCATCATAGTGTTATACAATTGACAAGTTCAGATCAGTTAAAGCAATACTGTTTCTATTACTATAAGTAAAACTTTGTTTAAAATAAGTTAGCCATAAATAGTATAAAATTGATAATTTTATCTACCAATCCATGCAAAAAAAGTGATCATAACAATACCAGTAAAGATTGCATTAAAACTTTTAACACTGATTGGACCAAGTGTGAAAAATTGAGCTGTATGACTTTATTCGATTGCGACATTTATGGGTAGTTCCTTTGAGAAATGGTGATAAGTGTAAGATGAGTGTGACCTTTGCCTCACAACTCTTTGGGGAGACATATTCTGTTGATGTGACCACTTATTATTCCGTAGTGGTGCAAGAGTACAGTGCTGCTCGACTTTAGCTCTGATAGTTACCTTGATTAATTGGTAATGTGAATGATGCCAGGTTTCTATATTTCTCCCATGCGTATCTTGGCTAATTAGACGTCTGTGTCACTTGATTAAGAGTACTGTATGTTTTGAACTGCTGCACTTGGCCAACTAAAGCTTCAGAGGGAATACATACTTGTGGCACATTTTTATTACTTTGTTTTTAATATATGCATTCAATTAGCATAATTAGTGCTTATGAGTGGTATGCATTTGATTAGCGTAATTAGTGCTTATGAGTGGTAAACCTTTGAGGAATATTGCGCAATATTTGCTTAAAAATAGATCAATATATGTTTCAATGGTCTGGTGTTTATACCTATTTTATTATATTTCTGTGTTATATTGTTTAATTGACACTCATTTAAATTCAAAGCATAAAGGTAAATTAAAAATTTTCATCATGTTCATGCCAATGTCCGGTTTTGGGTGCAGCAGCTTTAATACAAATTCCTTAAAAAAATGAACGAATGATGCTCCTTACAAAATGGCATTCCAATGGATGAAAATGAATTTATGAATATATATGTATATGTGTATGTATATATATCTAAATATATATATACACACATATATATATATATATATATTTATATATATACACACATATATATATATGTATATATATATATATGTATATAGCATAATTTAAAAAAAGTAAATATATATATGTATGTATATATGTATATATATACTTTTTTTAAATTATGCTATATATATGTATATATAGCATAATTTAAAAAAAGTATATATATATATATATATATATATATATATATATATATATATTTGTATATGTATATATAGCATAATTTAAAAAAAAATATATATATTTACTTTTTTCTTTTTTTTAATTATGCTGTTAGCCATCCGGAAATGCAGCCCTTACCAATATCATAGTGCACAAGGACCCTCTAGTTAGGGTATAATTTATTGCCTCTCATATGTAAACACCTAGAAGATCATTCGGATAACGTATAGATCCATTATGTCAAGGCTTTATCAAAATGAATCATTAGACTATATGGCCAAAACTAATAGAATATGCTGACCGGCTGGCTCACGAGTATCTTGTTATCTGGGTGTTTTTCTCTGCAGTTGAGAGGAAGTATCCTTGAGGAAGGTACTGAACTCTCAGTTGTTCTATTTGCCATAAGGGAGGGGGGGGGGGGGGGTGAAGCTGCGGTAGCATACATCACAATCATCATTTTGTGAACAGCTGACTGAGGTGACATTGGAAAATCATACCTTGAAGGCAGTGATTTGCTATATAGATGAAGCCTGCTTACCATTATTATCCCAGTCAGTGCAGACTGTCAAATCTGGAGAAGTATAAATGACTCCAATTTCAGGTGGAAGTGGATGTTATGATACTGATTTCATAACATAGTAGAAGTTCTAAAATCAAGCAATGCAGAGTAAGATTAAAATAAAGGAAAAATAAAAAGGTATGTCTGAAACAATTGTGCAAGTTTTTTTTTAAATAACTGATCCCAAACTAATCAAAATAATGATCATTCAGATGCCATATATTAGTCTTGGGTCAAATCATTTTGTTGAATGATTCAACACTTTTGCACCACTGCAGAAGGCCATGTTTGCTAATTTCAACGGAAGCTAAAGCTACCAATGCATCTGTCTAAACCTGAACAAATGTGGTTGTTCTATAAATATTTTATTTTTCGCTACTGGGCGCTTATCTTAATCCCCATTTAATGAAGCTTTCTCCTGCAAACACAGCAGTCTATCTATTCCAATCACTCAGGCCAGAATAGGAAGTTCCATAAATAATTATCAAATGACCTTTGTCCTTGTAGAACTACGACTGAAACATTTTAATGCTCCCAATCAGTGGATATGAAATTGATATTCTTATTAGAAATGTTTATAATATTATATATAATATAATTTAAGTTTTCCAGTCCCAGTAAGTATATGCAAGTTCCTGCACCAAAAAAACTGGTACCAAAACACAACACATTTAGGACAATGTTGCTGTTTTGTTGTGTTTTGGTACTGGTCTTCTTGGGACTGAAAGATTTCTTAGCAAGGTCATGTAGACAATTGAAAGGTTTGTATCCCTGTATTGATTTTTTTTATTTATTGCCTTAGCTCAGTTTGCTGTTCCAGTCCATTTTGAGAGTAAAACCTCCCAGTAGTGGAGTTCTCAAAGGTAGTTTTTTTTCTAGAATTCTAGAATTCCTTTAGGATCAGGTTCAAGGAAATCTTGGAAAATAATCTAAACTGATTCGCTAAATAATTGGGTGACAATCTGAAATTCCTCAGGTTATCTTAACTGAGGCTGATCTTTTAGATCTTCTTGCATCCATAACGATGGTTGTCAAGGGCCTCTGTTCAACCTTGAATGCTGTGAAGAAATATACTTGTTAAGAAACACGACCATAATTACTGGATATCAATCAGATAGATTCTTTTTGCAATAGAGTGGAGAAACATCAATACGTTGACTTTACAGTGCCAGACATTTGCTGTTGACTTGTAGTCAGCACTACTTAATTAAACTTACATTCTCACAGGTACAGTATATTTTGATTCAGATTGATTTAAGATGCAATATTAAGCCAATATAGTTGAAATCTATATACCGTGTTTTTTCACATCTTGAGCCCTGTTTCATTTTAATAAAAAGGATGGTGCCTGCTACGATATAGGCCATCTGTTTTTTGAATTTAGAATGGCAACAGAACCCTATGTGTTCTGTTGGCATTGTAAAACCAAACTATGGTTTAATTTCTGCATAATAGTCTGTGTATGGTGTAAAGAAAAGCTTCGTTAACAGTTCGTGCAAATGAGGCCTTTTGACCGTTCAGTTAAATTGCACTTGAAGTATAGAGCCAAGAATAAAATGGATCTCGAGCGGAACTGTTTTTGACAGGACCATTAAGCCGCTGCTTCCTCATTTGAAACTCCTGAAGTTGATGCACTACTTTTCAAATTCCTACCATGACTCCATGTATTCTGAAGGTTAAATGCATTTAAAGGTCAAGACACTTCCAACGTGCTTCAAACATCTGTTTTTGCAATGCACACAATCGCGGCAAAACACCGTCGTCGTTTGCTGACACATACTCCAAAACCTCTTAACTCATTCTCTGCCATTGATGGCAAGAGTCGTGAAATACATTTAACTGTGATCATAAACTGCCATGCTGTTCAGTCAAATCTGTCTACACTGGTAATGATAGCAAATGATTAACATCAATCAAATAAGGATAGAAACCATGCTGATGCTAATTGTCTAGAGGTCAGGATTCATGACCGTTGAATTCCCTGTTAGATATGTAATTTTTTTTTTCTTTCATTTTTACACTGATTTATGATTATTTTATCTATCCATTCACCCCAACCATATTTAAGTGCATTCTCGTCCAATGACAAATGTAGTTACCACGGAGGGAGTTTTGCACCTGAGTAATTCCAGCTGCCTCTTGACTGTGAGTGTGTGTGTGCCCACCCTCTGATTTAATTCACATGAAAGTTGCCGCATTCTGTCAGAGCCCAATGTGACTGGAGCCACTGCAGAGAGAGAAGGTGCGCTGTTCTTGTCTCACCTCAACGTGAGAACAGCAACGATTGGTTAGCAGCCACAGAGGTGCATTTGTTAGATGGTAAATCGAAGAATGTGGTATTATTTAGTATTATAAAGTGAACGTGAAGTGTTTAGCTATTGCATTATTTCGTAAAAATGTTTTGGTTCAATGAGACGTTTGAGAAGTGGACTCTTGTTAATTGTGTACTACGGATGGAAATAATGAAAAATGAATCAAATCATTGATCATTAAGTTACTCAGCCACATGGACATTATTATTTATTAGCTCATTCACTCCTGTCGGTTTTTATATTAATTCATTCATTCATCTTCTGTGCCGCTTATGCCCACAAGGGCACGTGGTGCTGGAGACTGTCCTAGCTAAATAGGGGGAGAAGTTGGGATACACCCTGAATTGGTTGCCAACCAACCCTAATGACATTTACATCAAGGCTTGCATTGGCCGATCCTTGCTAATGACATGTTCCTCAATTTTATATCTGTAATTTTTTTTCTATTTTTGCCATCAAAAGCCTTTTTACCCCCTTCATTTTGTATCAGAGGTGTCACAAAAGCAATAAGAACAAGTTGGGGGTTAAAAGATAAAATTCTATTTGATATACGTAGTTGTTTTTGCACTTCTTTTTACCAAACCAAACACTGTGGATAAATCTGGTTTGAAAATGAGTAAATCACATTCAATTTTAGGAATGTGAGAAAACAGAATTGGCTTATTGTTGTTAGCGCAAAGTTTAAAGTTAAGAATATGACATTTGTTGCAGAAGTGTTTTCTGAAGAGATTATTTTGCAACAAAATTTATATTGAAGTAAAGCAGTAAGGTCTTGTGGCAACACAACAAATCTTAGTAAACAACATAAGGTTGAACTGCCATATAGAATACTAGGCATTTATGAGGAGGAAGAGTTGTGGAAAGAAAAGGAGAATCGCGTTATTTCTTTTGCTGCTGCTGCATGCAGGCTGTCACAGAGGCAGAACACGTTGAGCTTTGATAATCTGTTGGAGTAGAATATTGAGAAAAAAGATGAATTAGCCACTTTATATGAGTGCTGATCTTCAAGTTTGTGCAATTTGAGCTGCAATTGTTGAATTCCGCTTTATTAGTTCTCACAAATGAATCCATATGCAATTTTCAAGGGCTGTGTGCGCCAGACCCATTTTGTATTGATGAAAGAGTGAATAATCAATGTATTGTTTTGTGCTGTTGATCAGCCCCAAATCAGTTTAAATGCTGCTAATTTCCAAGACATTGCAGCACTGATGATAATAAGTGTGATGATGTAGATTAGAGACAGATGGGATCAGTCAGGGAAACTGAGATCAATAGAGAAGCAAAAGTCTTGCTTTTCTGCATTTTGCCACTAGATATTGCTGTTGGTGCTAAGAGACATTAATTTTTCGCTTGTTTTGGTCCTTGGAAAAAGAACACTGAAAGTAGTTTCATGATAAAATATGGACATTTAACCGGTTGTTCATTTGATGGATGGTGCACAAGCTCCGTCATCCACACCTTTTTACGCTTATCAATATGTCTGTCTGTGAATTATTGACTTTAGTGGCGGGTTCGAAGCAAATTTGCCATTTGACTGGCTGTAGTCTGCCCTCCATCCCTATCTCCCTGGCCCACTGGTGTCATCTGATGAGAGGAGATCAGGCGCAGACACGACACATTGGTTGCAGACTGAGACCAAGGTCAGCACTTTACGCAGAGGTGACCAATAAAAATGACGGCTCCCGGTGGGGTTTCCTCTTCCTTTTATCTTTAAACAGAGGAAGTAGACATTGTTATTGTTTTATTCAACCCCAGAGAGGTTTGGAAGGGATCCACAATGAAAGTACAGACCGTTTTAGTCACAGTGATCAAGTCTGGCCAAAGAGAGAGAGCGCTGAAACAGCAGCTACAAAGGACATTCCCATCTGGTATCACTCTTCACTGAGCTTTGCATTTAAACAAGACAACCAGCACACACTACGTTTTGTCTTTGCCATAAAGACATATTGGATTTTTTGGTTGAGTTGGATTTACTTATTCCAGTTTGATAAAAGGTGAGTAGCAACTTTTTGCTGTCTACACTACACAAGTGTGCCCACCTTACTCTCACGTGCACTTTAAGTCTCAAGTCGTAATGTGCTTTGTCTTACTATGAAATTGTCTGCTACTGGCTGTGATTAAATGGTATACCAGCAATGAATTAACCTAAAGCGCTAAAATTGTATGCAATGACACTGATCTGGAGGTCACTCACCTGAATGGAATGCAGCCATCATTATGACCACTCTTGTCTTTTAGACTTCAGCAAGTATCCTGATCTGATCATAATCCCAGTAAATTTAGTTGTTGTCTTGAAATGTATATTTTATGCAATTCATATTCATCAGGTATCTTTTTTTGCCCCGACTATAATTACATGTTTAACGCAGCACAAATCAGCTATGCTTTTGTCTATTTTTTTAATTATTTTTTTACATTTTTATTCTGGTTCTGTATTATCTGCAAGAATGGAGGAATATTTCATGGTAAAGAAAATAACTTAAATAACTCTTCCGTCAATATTCACTCAGGATTGTCTTTTATTAATGTCTTTTTACTTATTATTACACAAAAATAGCCATGTTTTCATCATACAAACTTTGTTGGGCAGTTTTATTTGCTCTTATAATTTATATATAATATATAAATATAAATATTTCAATTACCAACGCAAACTTATTTAGACTTGAATTTGACACGCTCTTTCAATCAACATAAACACAACCATTCCTTAACATGAGAACAGTTAATGACATTTACAACAACACTCAACTTTACTTAACCTCTGGTGAATTTTCTTGTCTTTGCTTCTTTGTCACGACATTAGGTCGGGCCTTCTTTTGGAGAAATAAACAAAATAGTTCAGAGTTCTTTCGTCTTTGTACAGTTGCCAAATAGATCTTAAGTGAGGAACTTTTGTGACGTAATGCCGTATGTGCGACTTAAGAAGCACATTTTCCACAAGAAATTAGGTTAAATTCTAAATGAACCATCTCAGTTTTGACTTCTGACTTCCATTCCTTCCTGAATATACTTATTATACCAGAAGCATTACTGTATCCTTTTCTGACACGACTCTCATTGTACATCCTCTCCTCTTGGCTATGCACTTTGTTTCTGGATGACTGAATACTGAATGGAGCAGAGAGGGCATCCAGCTCGGTGATGCTTTGTGTTAAGGAGGCACAGCTCTGATGAGATGGGGGTGTGAAAGAATATAGCTACAGGGAGGGGATGTGAGGTAGCAGAGAGAAAGATCATGGTTTATGCCTGAAAGATTTGTACCTGTGCTTCAGTTTTTCTCTTCGAGGGCCTCTTAAAGATTCTCTGGTGAGGTTGGCTGATCTTAATAATACCCATCAAAAGAGTAATGCCTTCAGAGGACAGTTGTGTGATTGCCTGTAATTTTAGCTCCACCTTAGCAGGCTCAGGCTCACACGGGACCAGTGGAAAGGAGGATGTTTCGAATGAATCAATGCCAGCGTGCTCAGCAGAGGACGTCAGCAGCGATAGCAGCAGGAGCGGCAGAGTAAGCTGAGGGACTAGGTGCACTCAGCCACCATTGAGGAAAGCGCAACAAATCACAGAGCCATCGTTAACATGTTGGGCCAACCAGGACGATCCTCTCAAGTCGGTTACAAGAGGCGGCCAGTGTATCACGCGGCATCCAGGTGTGTATCTCACATGGAATTTATGGCTTTCTAGCTAAACCGCTTTGGACCGCATGCAGTTAAATGTTAGTGTAAGAGCAGGAAAGGGAGTTTAGCGTGCTCTCAAGCTGTATCATCTGATTATGTGGACGAAAGGACAGCGAGACAGCCTCGTAAACACAGGTCACTGACCATTTGAGAGCAAGTGATAATAATTGTCTTCTCTAGCAAAAGCACTGTTTTAAATGTTTTCATGGATCATATGGTGGTAATCAATGCAGGTATAGGGAAGATGTGCTGCTGTTCTAACCACTCCTAAGGGAAAAGATGATTAAATGTTAACATCCATCCTGAGCATAGCTGCTATTATAGCCCAAGCCACAGACAGATATGCAATACAGTGATGTAGTGTGTAAACTCGAAGGTTGGGGATACAAATATCATGTATCTATAGAGCTGGAAAATTTAGAGCCAACTATTGATTGGCATGTTCTATGTTAGTAAAAACTTCTAATGAAAATGTTTGTCAGCCCAAATTTAAATCGGTTGTCAAGACAATTGTCATTTGATCAAATACCTTTTTAAAAGTGAGAATGGAAGACTGGTTGTAGCCATTGTAATGCTTTCCTGACCTAATGATTATCCAGTCTTCCACTGTCAGTATACTGAGATCTAAAAATAACCAGTGAATTCAGTTACTCCCACTAAGCTTGGTAAGCCAACCTGTGCTAATATATTTAATCAATCTGTTTAAATTGATTCTCTGATAGCCTGCCAGCGTCTGTGAGCAACATAAGACAACCATGTGGGTAAACGTCAGCCAAATGTGTCTTATTAACTCCAACCTGGGGGTGCAGATCCAGCTTCCAATGTCAGTCAGTAAGTCATTTATTCAAGTCAAGAGCCGCTTATTCTCACAAAGGTCGTGGAGAGGGGGTTTAGAGCCTATCTCAGCTAACTATGGATACCATCAATCGGTGGCCGGCTAATCGAAGGGCACAAGGAGACGGACAACCTTTCATGCACATACTCATACCTAGGGGCAATTTAGAGTGTTCAACCAACCTACCTTGCATGTTTTGGGGATTTGGGAGGAAACTGGAGTACCCGGGAAAAACCTACGCAAGCACGGGGGGAATATGCAAACTCCACACAGTGAGGACTGACCTGGGATTGAACCCGTGACCCCAGAACTGCGAGCCTGACGAATTAACCACGTACACACCAGGCCGGAGGTTCCATTGTGTCCTTCTGTATTTTGCTATCACATTTTACGAGCTCAACCAATAGTTTTTGCTCTGACTAGTTTTTTTTCCGCAGAATTTGAACAGTTCTTCAAAATAGAGGCTTAAAGTTGTTAGTCAAATTTAAAAAAGGCAACTGCGTTATGTACACAATACCAAAATGCATTGTACAACAGCACACATACTGCTTAATGTTTATTCTTGAATGGAAAAAAGTACCAATGTTTTTTCTTTGTTTGGTTTTCTTCAAATAGTGAAAAATGCTGTGCTAAGAGCTAATTGAATTTAATTAGTCCGATGTCCAGGCTCAGAGAAGGGTTAATGATGCGCTAAAGCTAGAAAAAAAAAACGTCACGCAAAAAACACAGTTTTTTTTCTTCTTACTTTTTGTATGATTCCGTTCGGTTGTTGAGGGATTATGGAGATCAGAGATCAGAAAGATAATCTGACGATGAACATATGCAATTTTTGTGGGAGTGTCTGCCAGTTGACATGAGTGTACATGTCAAACAAGAGCTTGACTCATTTGGAAAAATAAGACTGGGTAATGTTGCAGACATGTTTGTTGAGCAAAAATGACAAGAGATGACTGAACTTTGCAGAAAAGTGGCATTGACAATATGCAGGTAGGCTTTGCACATGTTTTTTCTCTTTTTAGTATACTGCATGTATGTGCTTGTACATTCAATATTATACAATTTGAATTAATGAGAATTTAATTCAGTAGTCAGTATTCATGTCTATTTGGCCACAATACATAAAACCGAACATCCCTGACCATAATTAAGTGAAAAACCTGTTTTCCTGGTGGAGGGATAAAGCACGAGGGAAAAACCTGTTTTTCACTTAATGACGTTTTGAATCTCATGACTTAATTACAATTTAACCGGAAGCTGGTTTCCCAAAACGTTGAACCCTCAGGATGGTTTTTGTCACTGTTATGTTCCCCAAGCTTCATACTTTTGGTTTTAATTCTGCTGACAGCACGACGATTCCTTGATTGTTAAGACTCTACTCATGGGTGGAGCTCTCCTCAAGGCACTCAAAGGTGATTCAGTCAAATTCAAATGAAATAACACTTTGGGGTGTATTTCTTTAGAATGTAATACAACATAATCACCCTCATGAGACTACATGAGTTCCTCACTGACCTCTGTTGGATATTTAGTGTTCTAAAAGATACCATCTTCTGATAGTGATGGAGCTGTCACCCAAAAGTATGATTAATAGTGGTACAGTAAGTGTTTTATGAGTCCCATGAAGGGCCCCTTGCCATATTTGATTTGTGTACCAAATTTTCAGATTTAGTTACCCCACATTATATGACATGTCTCTCTTTCTTTTCTTGCTCTGAGCGTATTGTGTGTCCAGGCGGCTATTTCCTGCTGGAGATTTTCAGCTTTCCCCCTTTTCTAAGCACTTTGCATCCCCCTTCTGTCCTACATTGCACATCTAAGCGATTAGCTGTTTGGCTTTACAATGTGCTTGGATTGTTTAGCAGTGACAGATGCTGTACATCAGTTAATTTAGTATCAGACAAAAGGAAATGGTATGGGGAAAACTCAGTTAAAGTACATGATAAGTCATATTTGACAGCAGAGTGTGGCTTGGTGTTTTTTTAGTGTAACTGTAGGCTGACTATTTTTCCATTTATCATTCATTCGTAAGGTATTGGAGACCAAATTGGTGAAAACATAGAAGATAGTTAGACCTTGACTCATCTGATTTTTTGGGGGATAATTTAATTCCCTAGCCGTCTCATGGTGTATAGGTTCACTCGCCTGACTTCGGTGCGGGCAGGCGCGGGCTCAATTCCTGCGGGCTCGATTCCCGCGGGTGGCGGTATGATTGGCAGTGCGGATGGTCGTTTGTCTCTCTGTGTGCCCTACGACTCACTGTAGTCTGCCTTTTGTCCGAAGACAGCTGGGTTAGGCTCCAGCAACCCCCGCAACCCTTTCGAGGGTGGGCGGTGTGGAAAATGAATGAATGAATGAATGATTTAATTCCTCCAAGAAATATTTTCTTGCTTAAAACACTGTAACACTGGCATAGAGGTAGGAGTTCAGAGCAGCCAAAAACAGATCATCGCATCCCATTGTGAGGATGTAAAAACAATATATTGATGCATATACAAATACAGTTATTTCTGTTTTGTTTCACTAGCTCACTCTGCAATAATGTACACGTGCTCAAAACAGGGCCATTGGTCTAAATTTCATTTGCCCTACAGTACAGTATATCAGAGTTGAATGCTTTACATGCTTGGTTCATCCCCTGGAGCACTGAGGTGAAAAGTCATCCAGTTACTGTTAATTAACCTGGGATTTCCTGAGGCCAATGGCTCTTGATGTTCATGGGCTCGTCATCCGAGATGGGCTCTGACCTTTATAGAGCTTGGAGCACTTACTGTGTTCGTGTGTTAATATACTTTATGTTTCTATTTCACAATGTGGCGCCCTTTAACAGCCACAACTTTGAGTGATTATCAACTATTTCTAACAATCTGGAAATGTAATTCTAAATAAGAACTTCAAATTTTCAATCTTCATAATTTGTGTTTAATCAGGTTCCTGGTGACTATGGATTTTTATTAAGCGTAAGCAGTAAGTGGGCTGCTAAGGTTGTATTTCTGATTGCTTGTGTTTTTGATAACACCTAGGGGACGGCAATAAATGTGATGTGTCAGAAGGGTCGGTGTGCCTTGAATGTTAATGAGGTCTTAGTTAGGACCAGTCTTTCAAATTGTGCCAAACCTTCTGACCGACTGTTTTTAAGACAGCGGCAAGCCCTGGCCCACGTATTGGTCTCTTTTTGCCTTTCACTCCAAACTCCCTCATGTGTTTTATCCCTCCACCAGGAAGGTTAGATTATCCTTTCGTGTGCTATTTTGCAGTCTTCAGATTACATATATTAGCAGACATCTGGCTGTCTTCTATAAGGGTTATAAGTGGCTGCTATGTACTCTGTAGAAAATCTGCTCATAGATATAATGATAGTCATAAGTGACAATGACGAGGAAAGGCCTGGTCAGCGTTTGATTTGCGGTAGAATAGACTAGTTGGGGGAAAAAAATTTAAGGATGCTGTGAAATGGATGGAGGTTGGCCAGCATGTGCTCATGGCACTGCAGCACGCTTATCTGCTTAATGGCTCGGTGAGAAACGGCGTGCACTATTATTAAGGCTTATTTCATTCAGCTTGCTTGACTGGACACTGCTGCATAAGGCTTCAGGATATTTTGCTCGCACCCTCCTACATACAATCACTCTGGGTGGGCTGACTAAAATATTTCTCTGGTGTGTTTGTAGAGCTGAGTCTTTTTTTTCTTCTTAGTGTGCCATATGTTTGCTACCACTTTGTTGCTGTGAAGCCTATTGGTTCTTAGCAGCTAGACTCTTTTAAATAAATGTTGTTGGATATGTTGGCATTTTGACTTTGTTTAGTTTTGATTAAATTGAAGCAACTTTTTAAATGCCTAAAATCCTATTTAAATATGTTATTACTGTGTATGATTAAGAATACAATATGCCCTTTGCAAGATGAATTGAAAGAAGATTGACAACTAGTAAAGCTAATTTTGGGAACATAGAGAGAAGGAATATTTTGTTGCTGAACACACCATGTACAGAGCTCAATACTCAAAAATACAACATACGATATGAAGAAATACATTACACTTAAATGTAATGTAATTATTATTTTTATATATATTATATTATTTTTTTATTAACATAATACATTTTAATAATAAATTAAAACATTGTTACCTTATTAGGATAGTCCTATGCAGTGATTACACAAGGCCTTTGAAATTTCACTTCCCCTAACAAATGGCATTCAATATTTACCCACAAGTTATGTTGGTACCAGTTGCTCCCTACACCCACATACCACAGGATTAGTTTAAAATTCCTTATTAGCATAGGTCCTAGGTCAACATGCCTGATAAATCAGTTCATACCGTGACCTTAACATGCCCTTGACCTTGTAAGTTTTTTCTTGATTCACTGCATTAAGTTATTTGGTCGATTAAAGATATATCTGAATGATTTAAATGAAGCCTTCTCTCCTGTTGAGTTCATGGTGTTGAATCTTCTTCTGTCAATTGCTGGGAAGAGTTTTTATCCATTCATCTTCTGTGCTGCTCATGAAGATTTTTAACTAGCTTAGGACTTTTTAACTATAAATAATGCCATCTACCATTAAACGCCACACAGTAATGAAGTAGAGCCAGGCAACTCTCGATACTTGGAAAAGGGGAGTGTAGAAAATTGTTTGAGAGTAAACTCTGGAGAGGGAGGAGGATCTGATAAGCAGCTGAGGTATTCCCTTCTAGGAGGGTGTTGGATCCTTACCATCTCCAACTGGACAGTTTGATGTTACATGTTTCTGTGATTCATTTACAAGAGCAACATCTTTAACCTGCCCGTGGTAGTGCTGAGAAAACTCCCATGAGATGCTACAGCAACGAAATTGAGTGACCATGACTTTGTGTTGGATATCAGGTGAGAGACAGTGTCCAGTGAGTGCATGCAGTACTGTGACCATGCTCGTGGGAGTGGCCATGCTGTTTTGGTAAAGAGATTCAGAGTAGTAATAGTAGTCAAGAATAATGCTGCCACGTTTTTGGTAGACATGAGTAGTCTCAGTTTGTTTTAATGTAAGTTGGAGGTGTTAAAACCAATGAACGCTTTGGTTGTTACATCGACGTGGTGGACTTGAATCACATAGCAGTGATACGATACTCTACGTGACAGTCAGGAAGTAAGCTGTTTGTGATATTTCAATGAATAAGTACGAATGTAATATTTTTTTCTCCGTATCTCAGCCTGAGATCACACAACACAACGCTGACTGTAACCTATTTTCACTATTGTCACTATATGCAGTACTTTTTACAGTATACTGTAACTATTTTTTGGGATCCAATACAAAGAAATGTGCTTTGTGATGAATCCTTAACATCTTTTTTTTCTATTTGTGAAAAAACAAAATGAGCATTTTTTTTAATCTTTATAAAAGCAGCTCTTGTAATGCCATTATATTGTAAAGAGCTGGCGATTGTACACAAAAACATTGAGCTTTGTTGTAAGTTTGACCTAAACTGCAACACACCTTATTTTTTATGTAAGAATGCAGCTTTCTGATGTTTGTACTTGTACTTTAAATATGTACTTTTACCATTTACATTGGGAATGGAAATGTACTTATGAGTCACCCTTCTTTGTGAAGGATTTGTATTAAGTCAGTGTTAAGTGTCCAGTAACAAGATGACAGCATATGGCTTTGTCTGAGAAAAAAATGTTGTAATAGTAATGTTATCTATTGGTCATATTGGTGTTTTTTTTTCCATTTTAAAAAGCTCAGCTTAGTAGTATTAAACCAGAGAGAGAGAGAGAGTCAGTGTTTGGTAATTTGGTTTGTTTGTCATCATAATAGAACTGCCAAAATTAACCACGTAATCAATTATGAAATGAACTGAAAACAGTTTTAATCATTGATGAATCTTTTAGTAACATTGTTTCCAAAAGTCTAAAGTCTTCTTTTCACCAGTAAATGTTCTTTGATTTGTGTAGGCCTCCATGAATGCACCCTATTTCATCTTAATAATTACTTAAGATATTTGCAGACATCTGTGTTTACATTGGAAAATGTTTAGATATCTGCCACCTGGAGGTACAGTGGTTATTCCGCCTGACTTCAGTGCGGTCAGACTGGGTTCTATTCCCACTAGCTGGCAGTGTGATTGGCTGTGCCCCTGCGACCCTTGTGAGGATAAGCGGTAGGGAAAATTAAATGAAGGAATTAATAACAGTCCACACATTGGCAGAATGCGGAAGACCGGTCATATAGTGGTACATTTCCCTGACTTCATGCTGGCAGATTGATTCCTACTCAGTGGCAGTGTGATTGTGAGTGCGATGGCTGTAGATCTCTGCATGTGTCCCAGAACCGAATGAGGAGCATTTTAGGGTGTACTAGACCGCCTTAATTAGACAAGTTAGCTGGGAAAAGACCGTGACCCTGACAAGGATAAGCGGTGTTGAAAATGGATTGATGGATATTTAAACACACGCACACGCACGTGTATATGTATGTATATACATGTGCTGTGATGTCATCAAACGTATATACATATGCTTTTTTCCTCATGATAACATTGTTGGTCCATGTACAATATGTAGTCTTTACATTCTACAGTGCATATCGACACAAACTCTTTTTCCGCTAAGGAAAGTGGGGACGACAGTGCCACCGGCATTGATGAAGCCCGCGGTAAACAAATAGCAGTACTGTACTGCAGTGTTGCCGCACTAACAGGGGATGCTGCAAATTCCGTGACAAATAGTTCAGAACTAATGTGGCTGAAACAAAAGCCTCAAAGAATGCAGCTTCTTAATTAGCGAAGGATGTGCTGGTGGTGCAGTGGTCTTCGGTGTGTCCAGTGCAGCTTAGCCCACGATGAGGGTGCCAAGAAACAAGCCTGGCCCAGTGCCTGTGTTTGTGTATACATTTGTTATATATAGGAACGATACCATTTCTTGTAGAAAGTCTATGTCGTGTTTGTGACGTCTGATATTGTTTGTGTGTACTGAATTTCTTGCATCGATCGTCTTCAATATGTTGTCTGAAGTTTCCCAAAATGTCAACTCATAAATCTCTGGTTCATGGCGATGTAGTGAGAAATTGTATTTGTATCATTCAACTTTACTGCTCTTTTACTCATGCCTGAACTACAAAAAGTAATATATTCAGCATTAGTAGACTTGAGGTAGCAAGCTTGCAAATATCAATATTAAAAATGTTCTATTCAGATAATTATTTCTTGTAAAAAAATTATGCACTTGGGTTTTTGGTTATATAATAAAAGTTATTATTGGAAATCAAATATTATCCCTGGTTGTGGTGATTAAAGATTAAATAGTCTGGGGGGTGTGCATAGCTATCAAAAAGCTGCCCTGCTTACATTCAGAGGCAATAAGATTGTGCATATTGAAAAAAAAACAGTTTGCTCTTAATCCAAAGTAAAAGAACCTTGAAGGATTTAGTATGTAACCATGACCATGTTGGGCTGCACCAATTGGAAGGATACACATATAGGAACTTTTGGTTTGATACATTATTTAAATGATTAAACCCGTAGATCAACACAACATTCTGTGTTGCTTTTGACTGATGACTACTCTTCTCCCGCAGCCACAATGTGAAGTGCACATCATTTCGGCACCCTGTTACTGGGCAGATTTCACAAGAGAACACGGAATACACGCTACAGGACAAGTGAGTGTGTCTACCTTTTGCCTTTTTCTAACAAGGATAGTTCAAAGTCAGGAAATGGGTGTTCCTTATTAGAATAGAAACATGCCTCGTCAAAGCTTAATCATCCGGAACGAACAAGGGAGAAACTTTCAATTAAGAGTTAATGAGAAAATGTGTATAGTCTCTGAACACTCAGCGCTGCAAGTCCCACCTAAAAAATCCACACTGTGCATAAATTCAGGTAAAATAAAAATTGTTATGAATGTATCATTCAGTTGAAATGTATTGTACTCGGAAGTAATTGTACATGTGTGGGTATAACTCATATTTCAAAATGATGAGTCCCATATCACTTTTTAAACTTAAAATATGTACGCATTTGGGTGACAGCTAAACATATTGCTCCATGTTATGTGTCATTGTTGCAAAGCCATCAAAGCAGCGTTGACAGCTTTTTTTTTACTGTACCGTTTACTGTATCGGTTAAAAATATATGGGAAAACTGTATGTGTTGAGTTATGGGCTCCTCTCCAGTGCACATACTACAGCAAATCTCCTGGGAAACCTTTGCAATGACAGCAGTGGTAAACACTAGTGAAAATCACATAAAACAACCCCCTTAACATGACAGGAAAGATCCCAGAAAGAAAAAGCTGCTGCAGTGCATGCATGTTGTGTAGCCAATAAGAGATTAAAAAAACATTTTCACTTTGCGATCTCGCTTTCTCCACTCATTCTCTTGTACACCTCTGGCCTGATAGTAGTGGCATTTTGACATCTTAATCGAAAGCTGATATTTGTCATCTAGTTATGCCCTACTGTTCCTTAGACAGAAATTAGTTGATGATGAATATTTAATGTTAGATTATAGTGGTAGATTTTATGTTTTTTTTTGTATTACCTTTTTTTTCTAAATCTTATGTAAGACTGTTTGTCACTCCTCTTTGTGACAGGTGCTATATAAATTAAATACATTTAAGTAACAGACCCTATTTGCACAGGAATCTCCTCTAATCCAAAAATAATGTGGCCCACAGTTGTAGTTCAATTCCAACTGTTGTTTGCATTCTGCACACTTATAAAAACATAGTTAAGTATTAAGTCACAGCATCGTCACTTAAATACCTATTTCTTTGTTCTTGTCAAATACATTGGCATTTGCATAATCAATGTCCGTGATAAGTCCATTGCTGTCAGAATTCAATAAGGCTGATAGGATAATGTCATGCAACCACCACTACAAATCAATAGTATGCCTGCATTCCAAGTCTCTGGAGAATATATTTTGAATCATAACATTATCCATTTTCATTTGTTACCCGCTGTATGAAAAAAATACACATACTACATACAGTAGCATATGTACTGTATTCACAAATGTATATTTTTTTACTACCAAAGACTGAATGGTGCATAGAATATCAGGAATACAGTTGTGCTCCTATGACACCCTTTACCAAATGTCTTTCTGCAAGCATAGGATCGAGTCCCGCATGTCCAATCACAGATCACCCAGTATGGTCATGGACTCTTCCAAGCCTGTAAACTCTGCAATAATGGATGCTGCCTCGGCATCAAAGGTGAGGAAAAAAATGCCTGAAAATGAATTTTTCTCTTCACTGGGATCTCACAAACACTAATGTTGATAAAGTGATTTAATCAACTGTAGATGACGCCATCTCATTTTGATTAATAGCTTCATTGTACAATAATTTTGTAATCTTCCTCCTTGCATAAAAAACTTGATTGCAACACAATAAAATTGATTTAGATTTTTAGTGAACTTTATTCATCCCGTACTCAGGAAATTCACTTTGTTGCAGTACCAAGAAGCAAGAAGAATACAAATAGTATACTTTTTTTCATCACAAATGTATTCACAACATATTAATATGGTATGCATATAATATGCAGTTGTATTGCAGAGAACTGTTTAATCTAATCTTATCTGATAATGCTGATATCTTTTTCTTCACAAAAGATCAGTGTGTCAGATCGAAATTGGCGCATGTCCGACTTGCGCAGCGGTTGTTCAGGCCCATTCAGTACAGCTTGCAGTCCTAGTGATTTTTGTATTGTATATTATTTGTAATTACGACACAATCCAAAGGCAAGTAAAATAAATGTCAGCAGAGGTTAAAAGACTATAAATGAAAAAAAGAACACGTTTATGAATATCTATTTTTATCTGTAAAATTGAATGCCCTTCTTTTGTCGAGCCTTCTAATTCAGACGAAAGGTGTTTTCCTTAAAATAACCTACGTAAATTAATAAAATTAGTATTAGACACAATGCAATGACCTTGTATATTCATGAATAGATGCATTCATACTTGGTTGGGTACATTCTCATCTTGTTGTAAAGGCATGACACTTTTTGAAATACTATCTACTATTTGAAGGTCAATACACTTCTCAAACAGGTAGGCACACTATTGTTACTGTTTGTATCAATATATCATCAAGCATTTTGACAGTAGTTTATCTTTATGTGTCCTTGCAGGGATCCAGAGGTTCAAGCAAATGCCATAGTTTTGGCAAGAGGGATCAATCTATTAAACGAAACCTCAACATCCCAGTGGTGGTCAGGGGCTGGCTCTATAAACAGGTGACTCGTCATACTTGTATGTTGTATGTTTTGCTTTTTAATAATTGAACATAATTTAATACTTTTACTACACTTCAAAAGTTTGTGGTTATCCAGTGAATGTTATGTTTAATGAAAAGTAGCACAAATGAGTTTCTAAAATAAATACAGTCAAGATATTAAAGGTTTAGAAATTACACTATTTATTCCAAATAATTGTCTTCTTCAAACTTTGCTTTCGGCAAAGTTAGATTGGATTGGCTTGGTGGGCCCTTCTTGCATACCGTCAGAATAAATTTTCCCCCACAACATCTCAATGGGATTAAGATCTGGCGACTTCATTACAGGTAGAATTACAGCTACATGTTTTCCCCCTAAATACTTGTGCTTTGGATGTGCTCTGGTAAAAAGCTGTGACAGACTTCCCCATTCAAAATCCCTTCTATCCTGCAAAAATCTTGCACTTTACCAGCACAAAAGCAACCCCAAACCATCACATTACCTCCAACCATCCTTGACAGTCTCACTTTCAGGGTGCTCTTCAAGGTAGAAGGGATTTTGAATAAGGAAGGCTATTACTACATTTTGCAACACCATGCCATACCCTGTAGAAAGCTCTTGATTGGAGCCAATATAGCAAGACAATTATCTAAAGCACACCATCAAATTATGCAAGAACTATTTAAGGATCAGGCAACTAATAACCTATCTGTAACAGTGGCCAGCACAGCCATCTGATCGCAACCTATTGAACAGAACATTGAATTGAAATTGACATAATGAACATTGAGAGCAGATTATGATATGATATGTACAATGTGCCGTAATCGTTACTCCGATTTATGGAACGGACTTCTACAAGCGTGTGAGGAAATTTGTCCAGATTACCTCAACAAAATAACAGCTAGCAGCATTTTGTGCCTAAAGCGACATTAGGGAGTGAAGGAATCAATTATCATTTGAAGTAAATATTATTATTTATAACCTTTTTAATGTGTGATTCATTGTGGAACTCATTTGATAAATGTGACTTTTTACATGTTTTTAAATTTTTGTCATGGTCAAAATGGTCTCGGTGAGCCCAAACTTTTGAACATTAAAGTGGGAGTGAATTCAAGTCAACCTGGTGAATTATGGCGAGGTCAACTTTAATGTCTTGAAACATAATTCATGAAAGTTCACTGTTTATTTTTCTGTAATAAAGATTTTGATTTACAATCCAGTGACAACCTTGCTAAACCTTTTGGCATGGGACAAGGCTGTCTCAAGGCATTGCGTAATTCATAGGTGTATGTACAAAAATAAATTAGTGCCTCAAATGAATGCGTCATTGAAAATTTAAAGCTCATATATATTTTAATGTGAATTAAATACATCTGAACTATAATTGAACTCAGATTATTTTTTTCTCTAACCTACTATATGCTGATCTTAAATCGCCAAGCCCTACTCTTACCAAAGCATGCATTTCCCTGTTAACCTCTAGGACAGCTCTGGAATGCGACTCTGGAAGCGAAAGTGGTTTGTTTTGTCCGACTTCTGCTTGTTTTACTACAAAGGTGAGTGCCAATTTTGTTTAAGGTTCAAAGCAATAATCAAGACTACTGATGATATCAGAATATGTCTAACTGAAAGGGGAAGATCATTTTTAATAAATTACATCTTTATTAAGGCTGGTACACTATAGCGCTGTTAATCCCTCCTCTCGTGGTTCACTGAACGGAGTGTGAGAGCTCTCATAGTGAATTCCGTTGTAAACAATTGTCGAGCCAACTTCAATGCTTATACAGTTTTCATCCACGAATTACGACACACTATCCCACGACTTGTGAATCCCAGATCTGTTGTAAACGTCGTAAAACATCTTGGCAGAACTTTGTGTTTTGTGTGTTTAGGAGGAAATTACTAACATGCTGTTGTTTTTTTGGGGTGGGATGCTGGTTTAGACAGCCGTGAGGAGACGGTCCTCGGTAGCATTCCTCTGCCAAGTTATGTCATTGCACCGGTTGCACCGGAGGACCATGTCAACCGCAAGTATGCTTTCAAGGTAACAATATTTTTCCTGGCATCATAATTACAAACTTGCACAGCCTTTATCAATTGGGAAGAAATAATTGCTAATGGATATCCCAAATATTACAACATAGCTTTTTGTAGTGCAAAAGGCCCTCAGAATTTTCTACAATTACTAAAGAATTTCTCCACTATATAATATCTATCTTTAGTGATGTATATTTAACATCTCAGAACTTATATGCTATGGATGATTTCTTTGAACTGTGCTTTAGGAGCATATAAGATCAAGAATAGGTACTACTATGTGGTATTAATTCATTGCCTGACAGAGTTTGATCATTCAATGGTTCTAAAATAGTCAGCCCTTTCTAAGCCCTTTTGAATCGTGACCGGACATTTCGTCGACGGACACTTCGTAGCCGGACGTATCGTCCCGGACGGTTCGTCAAACGGACGCTTTGTCGCCGGACAGTTCGTCGACAAAGTGTCCGGTCGACGAACTGTCCGGCGACGAAGCGTCCGTTCGACGAAGCCTTTTGAATAGTACGTTTACATTCCGGATCAAGAGTATGTTGCAATCACTGCTTCTGCTGCAGTGGATGTTTTACGTATTCCAGGCATGATTCCAGCATGAATTAGCATATGTACAGTACGTCAAGTAGGGGAGACTTTTCTATTGTCTCCCTCTTTAGTTTTCACTGATGGTGGGCAGGAAGAAACATGATTGCGTTTAATTTCTAATCTTGAAAATGATTGTGTTTAGTTTCTAATCCAGTTACTGTGACAAAGAGAGGACGAAACCACAATTTCTGCTAGGGATTTAAAGCCTACATTTTGTGACTCGCAGTAAAATTCCAACAACAGTGGTAAAGTCTGAAGATGCGCTTGCTCAGGATAATGTTTAAACACACATCTCCTCCTATGTGTTATCATTTATTTCCACTACAGTGACAATATTATATACTGCATTCCGCCTCTGTGGAAGCAAAGTGCCTGAATATTTGATGTAAATCTGGAGCTGCTGGCAATTCTCTCAGCCATGCTCCTATATTGTATACTTGGTTGCCTGATTAACATGTAAGATCACACTAGGTGTCTTGAAACTTTCTGGATGAGTTTTGTCTTTGATTATAATATCGTAATGCAAGTTAATTGTGCAGCTGGGAATGTAAATGATAAATAGAGCCTGCGGGTAAATGTGACTAATATGCAAAGTAGCGTGAAAAGCGCTTGTGTCAACTTTTATCACATCTTTGATAAATTGTCCATGTATTTTTTTTTCATAAAATGCACACCCGTGGTGAGAACAGCTCAATTATACTGGGGTGTGTAGACTCCAGTAAATGTATGTAGTATAGTAAAAGTTGTCTGGGAGGAAGACTAACTAGAAATGATGCCTTACATTGGTACTCTCATTGTAGTGTTCACCCTTGTAATTTTTATAGCAGTGAAAGAAATTGTAATATGAATACGGAGAAAAGAAATGATCTTTTTAGTTTGTAAAAAGCTGAATGAATATCCCCTTTGGGATAGCAACTGCAGTGGACTTGACTGTGAGCCACTAGCCTCGAAAGGATATTGGAATTTTTTTTTTCAGAAGAAGTTTGATGTAAATTGAAGTAGATGTGGTAGCCTGATTGGACACTCTAAATTGCCCCTAGGTATGAGTGTGAGCGTGAATGGTTGTTTATCTCCTTGTGCCCTTCGATTGGCTGGCCACCAATTCAGGGTATCCCCCGCCTCTGGCCCGAAGCCAGCTGGGATAGGCTCCAGCACCCCCGCGACCCTAGTGAGGATAAAGCGGTTCAGAAAATGAGATGAGATTAACGCAAATTTTTCAATTAGAGCTATTTGTGCTACTACCACTCTTATACGCATGAGAAAACAAAATAACACAGCCCATAACTCCCATTTCAACTACTAGCATGTTGATTGAAAAACAGATATGGTAAACATTTTTTTCAAACTGTTCACTCTATATTAGGAATTTTAAAATGCTAAAAACCTATAGGAAACACAGTAAATAATAATAATGATTGAAAAAAGATCCGGTGTGAAGTAATAAACTTGAGGGTTAACTTTCATTCAGTTGTGTAAAGGAATCTGTTGAGGAAACCGAGAAAATGTCCAGTGGAATGCACTAAAACCATTTGCTATTAACTGTTGTTTTAATGACATCTGTAAACCCATATTGAGTGGGTTCCCTCGAATGACCTGTCAAGAAAGTTAACAGTCTGAGCCAATAGATGTTTTCCATGTCTTCTGCTCTGATCTCTTTAATGTTCTCTCTTTATTTTTATTTTTCTCATCTCACTGTGTTTCTCTCATTTCCTGTTGGTCAATTGCCTTCCATTATGGCCGGGTGTGTGTGTGCGGGCGGCGTGAGTACTGTTCTCTCTGCGAGCGGCCTTCCTGAATCGCGAAAGCTTCCTGTCTTGCATGACTACTGTAGGTATTTGCTCACTTCAGCATTACCACCAGTGTTCCTCACCTCATTCTTCCTAGTTTACAATGTGCATTCCTAAATGTGCATTAGTGGCGTGTTGTCATGAAACAGTAATATTGGGCGCATCAATGCCAGAGCCCTTTGGGGAGACATCAATTTCAGTAAATTGTTTGCCTTTTTAGATGGTGGCACATTTGATATTGGCTCTGCACTTAAGGTAATTGGATCAGTAGAAAAATGCAGTGTCAGTGCAGTAGTGACATACACGATGTTTGCACTATTTACCAAATTTTCTAATGGATCCATGTCGAAATCTTGGTTCCTCCGGTTCCAATTAGGTTTTGTTACAGTTTAGAGGTATGGAATTGAGTTAGTGTGCTCCCATCAAAGATCTTGCTTCTATCGGCTCTGGTATTTGTCCCGCTCATGCTCATTTATCATTTTGTTAACATCATCATGGAAAAGTTCAGTGGTGGGTAGTAAACATAATGTTCTCCAGGAGATTGTTCAGGGATCTCTATGTTTTAATAGTTGGAAAAAAAATCAATTAAGTTGTAATAAGTTAATCACTCTTCAACCTCTGTGGACAACGACAATGTGTAACACTGTTTTAGCGATAGCAAAAAAAAAGTAAATTGTGAAAAAAGTTCTAATGCCAATTAACAATTATCTTCAACATTGTTAATTTATTTGGAAACAAACACTAGACTATTTTTATATAAATATGAACAGGGGTGGAGTCAGTCTTACTTTTTTCAAGTCTTTTTCTTTTTAAATCTTCTTTGTAAAGTACGAGAACTTTTGCCACCTCTGCGAGAGACAACATTTTTTACGCATTTTATTACTTACTATTATTTGATAACATCTGTGTCGTTTGTTTCAATCAACATCTTGTAGTCCTGTATTTTCTGAATGAGTTTCAAGATGTAGCCATTAGCCAGCAGATTTTATAAAAATGTGACTCTCATGGGTTCCCATTATAAAGGATGAGTCTTTCTACAACAGTATTTTAAAATTGCTACAGTGATTTTTTTGTTGGAATTTTTTTTGTGAAGGTTCTTTCAGTTGTTCAACTCTTACAGTGTATTTTTCAGAAAAATCAAGGCAGTGGTTTTAGCATGACTGCATTCCACAATTTTGAGTAGTGGGGTACAACTTACTATTTATGTATTGGACAAAGACAATTTTATTTCAGTAAACTGTTTGAAACAGTTCTTTGTGAACGCAAATTTATTAGGTATTAACAACCTAACCCCTTTCATGTCATATCACAAAAATAGAGGATTTTATTTATAAAGGTTGAATTGAGGTAATTTGCAGGTTTCCCATTGCTAATTGTATCTTTTCCATTATATGTTTGGTTAGGTTTGCCATAAACTAAACAAAGCTTTTGTTTATGATGCACCACTTGCTCTTTCTTTCCCTCTTGTTTTTTTTTTTAAAATTAGCAGCTGTCAGTCTTTCTAAACATGACTAATGGCCCTTTTAGTTATCACATCTGCACTCTTCCTCTGTCTCCCTCTGATAGGCAAGCCACACAGGAATGCGCTCTTACATCTACAATAAGAACTCTGTGATTGGCTCTCAGGCTGAACATTGCGGGATGCGGACGTATTTCTTCAGCGCAGACACACAAGAGGACATGAATGGCTGGATCCGGGCCATGAACCAGGCAGCGCTGATGCAGCAGAGTCATACCATTAAGAGGTTGGTCTCACCCCAAGGAGTAAGCCTCCTCTCTCCCATTGGATGGGCTTTCAACTGTAGAACCAACGTCCTGTCCCTTCCATAAAGCTTGACAAACTGAGTAAGGAGGTAGTTTTAAAAGAAAAAAAAAGAAATTGGATGTACAATTTCGACATGCTTTCTACTTACATTAGCATTGTGATGAATATGATAGATAGGTTGCCAGCTGTCTGAGGCTTGATTTTAGCAGGTTCTGCCCATCTGTTCAGGTCCATGATAATAACTCAGGTGCATCTAGATGTGCTGACCTCTGCCAGCTGGACGTTAGCCTGATTTAAGAGTGGTGTTTCTGCAGGTAGTCTTTTTTGCACCTCAACACAATGTGAACGGGCCAGAGCATTATGGATATTGACTACCTTCTATGGAAATACTGTATATAACTCATTTTAAACTGTGCGTTAACGCCACCTGGAGGCTTGAAAAACTTAATGGCACTGCATTCAACATGACACATTTTGCAATATTGATTGAGCCAAAGGACACCATGATGAAAAACACAAAAGAAGGGGGAATACACAGTTTGTCTTTGGGAAAAAGTCATTTTAATCATTTATAGAAACCGGTAGGATGGAACATGTGTCCTGTCATGCAATCATTCCTGCTACGAAGACAAAGGTTGGTGACAAACGTAGCCAATTTCAGGAAAATTTAGATCCAGAATATTTTTATAAGATGAAGAAGGATTACAGTAGTTTTAACATACTACTTTTTTGAATTCTTGAAACGTATTTAGTTGACTACTTGTGGCCCACACTCACCCAGATAAATTGAGTTTGAGACCCCTGATATAGTTCACTGGAAGCGCGTGTAAAATACAAAAGTTTTTGAAGAACCTTTGGGTGACATGGACTCAAAATGTTATCATGAAAAAATTGTTCACTGTATATTTTTGACCCAGATGAAAATGGATCCATATGTTCTCTATAAATACTTTTCTTACAATTTAAGTGAAATCGGATTTTTTTTATCTCGTAGATTAGAAGTGGTTATGAATCAAATATCACTTTGGAGCTTTTTTTGACTAGTTGAATCTATGTTACTTAGTTACAAAACTTTTAAGCAGTGGCTCATGTTATATTTTTCTTTCAGAGAGATCGCAAAGCCAGAGAAAAGTGAAAAGCAGATGCTTCCTCAAAGCAACCACGTCAACCAGTCCACTGCTCAGTTAGAAACGTTTCCAAGGACAGACAGAGAGCACCCTTGGGAAGATGGTGTTCGGCTATCCCCCAGAGAAGAGGAGAGGTTCTTGTTGGAGGTCCCAGGGAGGCCTAGGCTTTCTGATCCAAGGGACAGGCTCTCGCCAAACACGGTGGAGGATGTCCCTCAAAGGAATGGCTACCTGAGTGGCCAGCAAGTCCCTGCGCCGTCGGAACACCACAATGGAAACCTGTTGTATCTAAGGGGGGCTGGCGCGGAGAAACATGCACAAAGGAAGAATGCTCGGGCTCAAGTGGAGCACTGGGTCAAAGTTCAGAAGGGCGACCCCCCAAAGAGGTCAGTGGGAGTCTTCTCCTCTAGTCTGGAAGTGACAGAAACAAGGCTAAATAACCCCCTCTAGTGGCCAACATTAGATCCTGACTTTTACTGTACAGAAATAACGCGACAAATATAAACTACTACTCTTAAGTGTATATATGGAAATGCTGTTTGAGGATTTATAACATATATATTACCGTATCACATGTGTAGAGCACGACTTGGCCTAACTAGTATGAGGTTTGTCAATATAATTGCCTCCTAGAATCTACTAGTTGAATCAAAAATGCTGACCAAGAGTTTAGCCTTAGTAGGAACATGTCAACATGATCTGCATGTCAAAGTTGTACTACCAGCTTGCAAAAATGTTCTTAAGTAATGAAATGAAATGTGCCCCAATTGACTTAGGAGCAAGAAAAATGATTGCACTCGCAGAGAGACCGTAGGTTGGCTGTCAAGCAGCTTGCCCTCAAATATTCGTTCAATTGCCAAACTGAATTGTTTTTTATTTGTCTCCTCACCAGCGCTCAATCTACTGAGTACAACCTCCCTCGGAGAACTCCTCCCTTACAGCCCAAAGTTAGCACAGCGGACGCGTCCTGTCAGCCATTGCCAAAGTCTCCTCGTCTACCCTCGGGCAGCACCTCGCCCTCATTTAACCTCCCCAGCGACTACAAGTATGCCCACGACCGACTGAGCCACTTCCGCATGTCCACGGATGAACGCGTGGCCAGCAAGGAGGGAATGGTGTGGCAGCTGTACGAGTGGCAGCAGAGGCAGCAGTTCCGACATGGCAGCCCCACGGCACCCGCATACTCCGGCCCCAACTTCACTGACTCGTCCTCTTTCACGGTTACTGTGGAAATGCCACGCTCCATCTCTGTGCCGCCGTCGCCCTGTGAGGTCCCGCCCTCCGTCTCCCCTTCTTTCCAACCTCTCTCCCCTCGGAGGCCGCACACACCTTCGGGCAGACGGACAGTCAGGCCTCTTGATGATTTGTCAAGTGTGGAGAAAACTGCGGCCACATCTCCTGGTCACATCTTCACTCGGCTCTCACAGGTCTGATTTTTGTAGTTAAGCTTCTCAACTCAATTCACTACAGTTTCATGATCTTGATGCCATATGATGGTGGCAAAGCACGACTATGAGCTCCTCTACTCACTATAACAAAGTTCATAGGCAACAAGTTGCCACAAGATGGCAGCAAAGCAATTATTTCAATTCCTTGGCTTGGGCAAAGAAATATGCAAAAATATATTCAATATCCTTGATATCTAACTTAAGATTCCCAAAAGTGCTAGTGAGATCCAATCGTTCGACTAGTGTGCTGAGCTATCTTAGTGAGTATAAAGCATATAAATCATGTTTAAGCCAGTTATCGAAAGCTACCGAATATATGCTCAAATCACTTTATATAATTTTTTGAACTCATTTGCTGCCAATTTGTGACGATAGACATGCAAATTTCAATTGGGAGGTGAATGGTGAGTTCCAGTCTTGCCCAGAGGGATTGATTCAATGTCAAATTCCTTTGTATTTCACGTCACCAGTAGTACAAATAGTTGTCAACTATAGTACGTCATTTTGTTATACAGCCCCATCTAGCTGTTCTTCCAGTATGCCAAAATTACCATACTGTTTTGCAGAAATATCATGTTTGTTGTCACACAACGTAACGTTTAACTTAAATGCATACTAGTGAGGAACCAAAAATGTATTCTACATCAAGGATATTGAAGCTGTTATGAAACTCAAAACAAACGACAGAAGTCCAACTCCTGCGTTGCAAGTTTAACCCACATTACTCCACTCCACAGGTGGTTTGGGTCTAAGCGTTTACATCTTTTGATCCGTACGTTGTCGCAATTATGCGGTCTCACTGTCCACGCCCTGCCAAAACATCTCCAACCACACACACACACACACACACATACGCAAATGCGCCCCACATTTGACCCCTTTTATACACGCGATCGCCCCGCTTGTGTTTGAGAGTAATTATAGGCACACACTCAAAATATGGATGCAATACAGAATATTTTCCAAACAAAGACAACCACAGTGACCATGCGAGGGAGCAAATGTTTATGAGAACTACCCACAGTTGAACTTAAGTTTTGGTGCACCCAGCATCTTTAAAGCTGAGGAGGTTCTGGTAATAGCGATGCGTTTGGTCCCAGTGGAATATCATTAAGAGAGATGTTTTATTAGCATCTAATCCAATGTGCCCAGGGCTCGCCAGCACCCTATAAACATCTCTAGTCTATCTCAAACATCAGCAGCACGCCCTTTCTTCTCATCTCGCATTTAAATAAAAAACCTATTATACAGCAAAAAATAGTGGCTTGGGAATCTCCGAGGGAATGGCTCACAGTGCTTCTCTTGCTGGTAGCAAACAAATGTTATTTTAAGAAAGCAGGTTTGCTGTAATTTATGTGGAGTTAATTAAATCTCTTGTTGTTTGTGTCCTTTTAAGGCTCGCCATAGCGGGCCCGCCCCCGTTTCAATAATTCTGTGTGTTAAGCAAAAATGTCAAATCCTTCCAAGCCCTGTAGCATCAGAAAATTCAGGGGCGCACCTTGTTTCCAATAGATGAAAAATTGCTGTGTATGCTTATTTATTTGCCAGCAATGTTTTCAACTTTGAAGCCTTTCGACATTCTTTTTGATTTAACACTATGTGAGATGCGCTTAACACATGGATGTGCTTGCGTCCTTTTGCTTCCTCCTCAGACCTCCCAGCTTGCCAGACGCTCCATGCCAGCCATGGGCTACATCACACACACTGTCAGTGCACCCAGCCTGCATGGCAAAACGGTATAAACTCTTTGCATTACATTAGACGTTGCGTGGGACATTTAATCGCACAGCACATCTCACACTTACTTTCACGTATTGAATTTCACATCTTGAATTCACTCTCGTAGAAGTTGTGTGATTGATTGTTTTTTTATCCAATTCAATCAGTTCGTTCAATTTGAACAATTTGAATATTTTTGGAAAATGAGAAACAAAGGAAAAACTTTTGGATATACAGTAATACCTCGTTTATTGGTGTTAATAACTTCCAAGCCCTGTCACAACAGGTGAATAACTGCGATGTAGGGATTTTGTGATTTGCCTTAGCCCTATTTCATGTTTGTATGATTGTTCCTACACTATAAACTTTTCATATATATTAAGCAGTACTTGGACATTTCGTCGAAAGACGAAAACGTCCGGTCACGGTATTAAGCGTATCCAAGCCGTGATGTGGTGAATCTGAGATAGTCAATCCGCAAAGTGGCAAGGTATTACTGTATATAATTATGCTTTTATTAACATTTATAAGTAGCTAAACCATTACATTGTTGTTGGTTTTAAGATAGTTACATTTTAAAACAATGTTTTGATTGTTAAAAATGACCTATTTTACCTGCACAATATTACCATTGAACCGATTTTTACATCAGGGCTTGCTCCCTAAATCTGGATGAAGAATCGATTTTATCCAACCTTTGTGGAGCCCACTGCATTATAAATATTTAACCCACATGTGCAATCTGTCCCCATAGAACCAGACCACCCTCAAAATTCGTGAAATATTGTCTATCATAACTGTCCAACGTCCATTGATCAGGGTTGCCTTAGTTTACATCATTGGATAAAAGTGCTCTTGTCTCCCTCCCTTTGGGCCCTTTCCAAGTGACCACTGTTCGAGTTGGGTTTGAAAGAGTGTTTAGTCACTAGTAACCTTCTGGCTCCTTCTGTGTTCTAAACCCGTCCGGGTGCGGCTCCAGCCCGAGGAGCTGACTCTTCTCCTCATTCAGCTGCGGAGACACCAGGCCAAGATGGCCGGTGGACAAAGTCCCGCCAGTGCCATTGCGGGTGGTGCGTTCGCTCATCTGCAGCGTCAGCAGCACAACGGCCTCATCGGCCCCCGCATGCAGGTCAGGGATCATGCACTTCTTTAAAGCTCCTCGACACCACAGCCCCCCATCCCCTCGGTGGTGCGCCGTCATCTACCGACCACCCACCCCTTTCCCAACCCAGCTGATCCTTAACATTCCCTCCTTGTCATTCACTGGCATTTTGCCATCTTGGACTCCATTGCACGTGGCCGTGTGAAGATTTGACACACACTAGATGAATTTGAAAGCATGTTGCTCGTGGATTGCACTTGCATTCATAATAAGGAACACAAAGTACATTCATGCCTGCATTTATCAATTGGAGGCAGCATAAGAGAGTCCTTAAAGAATGACACCAGTACTCACAGTATGGCAATGCTGCACTGCTCATTGATGACGTGGTTTTGGCTCTGGTTCGATTATAATGTGCTATAATGGACTTTTTCATTGTGAAGTCAAACATTTTTCCAGATGGTAAAAAAAAATTCAAAGCAACTAATTCCAAATGGTTTTAGTATAGCTAATAATCCAATTTAGCTTCATATGAGTAATGTATCTCTTCACTGCTCATTTAAAGGTTGATGATACTTACGTACAACTGAAGAAGGACCTGGAATATCTAGATCTGAAGGTGGGTCCCATTCAATTAAATGTCACTATCCCAGTTTGTCCTCTTTTCATACCTTTTGTGTTCCACCACCCCATCTTTCTTAATTCACCTGCCTTACAATTACTAAACATGCTTATATGTAAACTCCTTTAGTGCCAACAAACAGAAAACTCAAATCTAAATGCCAATTTTCAATAACAAAATTTTGCTCACCTTCCTTCCTTCCTTTTTAACAAAAAATTGTCGTTGTGTCATGGTTAGCGATAGACGTCCATTTGGAATTTATTACTGTCTATGCACTGTCCATTGAAACTGGGGGGTGCATTATGAGACACAAAATGCGAAAGCAGAGCACTGGGACTGTTGAACAGCTGAAGTTGTACATTCATTAAGATAGCATGCGGAAGAATTCCACCTACAAAGCTTCAACAATTACTGGTTGTTGAACAGTGGTTTTTGTAATACTTTTATTTCCTATTTTAAAACAGATTGAAAGTCATGAGCCGCTGAGTGTATCAATTTTCAGTGGCTTTGAAAATTCCACACCAACTTTTGGAAGCTGTTGGAATGTAAGGAAAATAGTTTCTACAAAGTAAATCTGCTTGGGATCAAATTTGGTACATCTGCTGGGATTCTTTGAGCCAATCATGCCCTGCTACAAAATTTGACATAATGGGGAGGATGTAATTAAGACAAAATACTTTCCTGCATGTCACAAAGATTTGATGAGTACTGTACATCAAATGTTTGTCAATGTGTACCCTTATCTTTTGCTTTTTAAGGATTTGGTGATAGGATATCGTCTATAAGGTTATTGGGAGTGTATATGCATCATCTCATTTTTTTGTACAATCTTTGTATGAATGTGTATCTTCAACTTCTTTACCATTCAACAATGTTCTTTGTTCTCCAGAGTTAGTCTTATTACGCAGATAAGTGTGTCAAGACTGCCAAGCAGATGCAGTACACGTACAATAGAGTACATTAAGTAGTATTTTATTGGTGCCTAGTTGCCAACATTTTTATGTCTTTAGTTTCACTTTCTGCTTCTGTGATCTTCTCTAAAACCATATGACTTGTCTGCTACCCACACTGTTTGTTCTTTAAGATTCTCTGAAATATTTATGTAGTAACTGGGAACGTTAAAGCCGGGGAGCATGAAATAGTGTGGTCATAATGGTATTAAATATTCTATTTTGTTTGCGGCTACGGGCCATTTCAGGTTACTGGACGAGAAAGCCTCAGAAACAAAGCGCAAAGGCCAGTGAAAATAGCTGAAAGTGATGCTGATGTAAGTGGATGGTGATGTTTATGTTTTTTTTCTGCAACTGCTTCTTAGTTGCTGTCATGAGTGGGACTTTTAGTGTGCTTTGTGTGTGTGGTAAAATATGTTAAATAGAGAAAGGAGGGGGCAAGAGAGTGTAAGTACATTGCAACACAGTGGGTACTCCCAAGCAGACTGCACAGTGAGAGCCTGAGAATATCGACCACAACTTTTATTTTCTTTGCTGCAATTTAAAGGGAAAAATACATGTAATGGGACTTTTAGAAGGCAAGCTGTTAAATTTTTCAGTTTGATTTGCCCGCCACCGCTTCACACACTCTTTGTTTTGTGTGCAAATGGAGGTAAATAGGATGAATGTCCTGGCTTTTCATCATTAGCATTGTTCCACTTTAACAATTTATAAGAAATTTGTCTGAACAATGAATATTTTATGCAATTAAAAACAACAATATACGGCCGCAGCAAAATAAACACAGCTTAATAATTAATTGAACAGAATGATAAGTAGATGGGAGAAAAATACACAGTGTGAGAGCCACTGTGAATTTGGCAGGCTTGTGTTGTTTTCATAAACACATAACCCATTTCTAAGCAAACACATCTGCCACTCCCTATAAACACACATTATAAAGTGAATTGGAAATTATATGGATTTTTGATTACAATTGCTCATAATGGCTATTAATACAACATCAGGAGATTTTTTTTTCTTTTCTTAACCGGATTGCAGGGAGAATGGTCTCTTGAGATTTAAATGACATTTTTTGGGCGTTAGAGATCAATTTATTTTATCTTGTTCAAGACAAATTGTGAAATTCTGTGTACTTCCCACTAATTTACTTATTCATAATATTATACGAAATAATGCTTACTCCTTTTGTTATTCCTGTTTTTGTTCCTCTAGGTAAAATTAAGCAGACTGTGTGAGCAGGACAAGATTCTACAGGAGCTAGAAGCCAAGATACGCACACTAAAGGAAGATAAGGTTTAGATCTCTCCAGTTTTATAGTCGAGTGGATAAGACACTTAAGTATGCCTTCCATTGAATTTCATCATGTCTCGGTCCAGGACAAGCTGGAGTCAGTGTTGGATGTGTCCCACCAGCAGATGGAGCAGTACAGAGATCAACAAGCCCATATGGAGAAAATTGCCTACCAGCAAAAACTACTGCAGGAGGATGTGGTGCACATCAGGGCAGAAATATCCAGAGTTTCCACAGTAAGTCACCCATTTGGCTCCCTAGTCCAATTCAATAAATACAAATTAGAGATTAACGTACTGCTCTTTCAAGATGTCAGAAAATTTGCTGGTGTTTAAAAATGTCTTCTGGGTTTAGTGAAGCACTACATTGGGTTTGTGTTACAGGAGATGGAGAATGCGTGGAAAGAGTACATTAGGCTGGAGAAAGATGTAGATTGGCTAAAAGCGGCCCTGCACGGTCATATGACTCGTACGGACCTTTCCCAGGTGCAAAATGCTCCATGTTCTCTGGGATGCATGTAAATATTAGGGCAAATTTATTTGGAAATCTTTATATCTATGTATGAAATTGAGTGGTTTGGGTGCAAACCAGATGTAACATGAGGTCCTTTTCTGATTTATTTAAATTGTCGTCACTTTCAGACAGCAATCTTGCACTTTTAATTAATGAATTAATCAATCGTTAAACAAAAAAATGAGACTTTTGGTTTGGGTTGTTTTCTTACTAAATAGGTTCCATTGTTGAAAATAGCTGGTGAAGAAATCCATTAACCCCGCTAAACACAATTGTCAAGGCCAATGTACGTTTGTTTTTGTATGAGCAGCAAGAAAAAGCCCTGATGAGAAAAGAGCTTTGGCGAATCGAGGATGTTATCGCAGGCCTCAGCAGCAGTAAAGACAACTACAAAGTCACTATCTCCTCTGTGACCAACCCAGGTAATTTTACACTGACACCTTGCAACATTTTGTGAGTAATGTCTAAGCTATTTCCCCAGATAGTCTGTATAATGTTGTCTCCACTGTAAATGCCTTGAATGTGCCCAGCGGAGAAAACACTGTGATGTGTGTACTACTCACTTGACACCCAATCCTCCCCAGAGAGGAAATTTGTGCCTTGTGTGTCAGCGTCATCAGTGCCTTCGATATCTGGAAGCCCGCCTGCTATGGAGATGAGATTGTCACAGCAGCAGCACAGCCCCAGCCTCAGTCCTAGTACCCACAATGCCACAACACCAACTCTATCCTCCAATCACAGTCATCAGGCCTCACTGCACTGTGGAAACAGCACGACTGGAAATCCATGGGTCAGTAACAAATTCTCTTACGTATTCCATGTCTTTGCTATCTATCTACATACAGTACGCATCTTATTAAAACTTCCTTTATTAGTTTAATCTACTGCAAAAGTGCCCCACAAAATACAAAGAGAACAGTTGCTTCGCAAATAGAGAACTCAATTTACGAAGGGAGTTGACTCAACAAGAAATACTGTCTTTTTAAGTAACAAGTCATTTGTATACGCAGGCTGAGGAAGATGTGCCTCCCCGACCGCCTCTACCTCAAGTATACAGTCCTGATGATCACCCCCCTGCCGTACCTCCCCTCCCCAGGGAAACAACAGTCATCAGACACACGTCAGTACGCGGACTCAAGCGACAGTCTGATGAACGGAAGAGGGACCGAGAGATCGGCCAAAATGGAGACGTTAAGGTACAGAGGACTGTAACAGTATGTTACCCTGACAAATTATCGTTGTGTTCCCAATACATTTCCACAAATTATTGATAACATTTCCCCTGTGTCAAAACAGAGTTTGTCATACAGTCAAAGACAAAAACTCTGCCTTACAATGTTAGTCCTCATTAATGTATGTTGTGCCTGGTTTGTGTAACTTCTCCACATGGGACAGGTCGAGCTCAGGCCTTTCCTAAGCGATCCTGAGTTGCCGGGTGGGGGAGATGGCTCCAGCGTCACCTGCGTGACGTCGTCAGGACACAACGGAGGTTATCAAACGTTACCTAGCAGAGGTAGAGCCATGTTGACTCCTCGCTAACCGGAAAGTTGCATTTTATGCATCTGAGAGTGTGTGTTTTGTCTCCTCTCGGTTGTGTAGCCGGCTCCTCCGTCACAATGAATCACTCCTCAAGCATCTCTTCTTATGTGACCTTACGAAGAGCGACTTCAGCTCCTGGTGTAAAGGTTACATTCATTCTTGTAGTAATGTTATATACAAATTGAAAATTACAGTGATTAGTGATTTTTTGGGACAATATGCTGACCCTATTACCACCCACTTTGAAACCCTGCTGATTATTGTTCAGTGTGGTTTATTAAGCTTCAGGTCCCTTGGTGTATACACCCCATAATTTGATGTGGGCACCTATGGACTGTAGTCCAGTGTGGTTTTCTTGATGAAAAAATAAAGAATTAAGAACTGGGAGGAATGTCCACCTTTTCCTTAAACCCCCTAGGAGCTTTTAATGAGTAAATGAATTAAACAGAAATTCCCCAAATGCAAAGTCATCACTTCCTCTCCCTTCCCTGTCCTGTGATTTTCTCTTTCTTTCTTTCTTTCTTTCTTTCTTTTCTCCTTTGGTTTCCCAGGAGCGATCCAAAAGTGCCTTAGAGCGTCTCTACTCTGCAGATGCCGTACCTCAGCGCGGGCGGATGAGTGCCGACGAGCAGCTGGAGAGGATGAAAAGACACCAGAAGGCTCTGGTGCGACAGCGCAAGCGCACCTTGAGCCACGGGGACCGCCACGCCTCTGCATCGCCACGCTCCTCCTCCGTCTCCTCACGCCCGCTCTCGGACGACTTTGGATCTGTATGTTTCTAGTCTAGAACATCGCCACATGCCACACTCTCACGCATGGCGCCAGGCAAACAGAGAGTGGCCGACCCAACATTCCACTGGCATGTCAAACACTACCGCTGCATGCTATACTTTTTTTATTGCATGTTTTTTGTTGTGTGTTTGATTACACACACATACATTCATTTCGTCTTTTTGGGGCTTGAAATCTCCAGTAGCATTTCATACTTAGGGAAAATGATGTTTGATTTCTGGAGAGATGTTTACATTGTGTTGCAATCAGTGGAATCATCAATACATTACACTAACACATCCCTTGTAACACACAAACTATCTTTCCTCTTGTCCTTGTCTGCCATCCCTTCATCTGACACTCTGCTTATTTGCCTTTGCACGCATATTCACACCAAATATTCACCAACGTTGCCTTTTGAAATTCACATCTTTTCGGTTACATTCGCCCTCCCTTGGATGGGAAGCAGCCTCCATTTTTCCACTAACACTGATGTACTTGTGCAGCAGTGTAAGAATATGGCTGCACGGCTCTTTATGTAATTGTTTTTCACCCCCAAAAGCGTTTTGATACAAATATTAGTATACTGTAATTCTGACTTGACTGGTAGCAAGTTTGACTAAACCCATTTCAACGCAGCAGTAATAGTGACCAAATCTCTAATATTCATTTTCTATAACGCCTCACAAGGATCGCAGAGGGTGCTGGAGCCTTTCCCAGCAAACTATGGGCGGGAGGCATTGGATTCCCTGAATTGGATGCTGGTCAATCACAGGGCACAATGAGATGGACAACCATTCAAGGGAACACTAATAGTGTAGGCCTGGGGAAAACAAGCAAACTAAACTCCACACAGAAGGTCAGAACCCACTGGGGATTGAACCCCCAATCTTTGAACTGTGAGGCAGATGTTCCAACCACTCTTCCATAGGGCCTCCCAAACAGTAATATATTTTTGTTATTTTTATTATCGGGTACTTAAAGTGGCTACCAATTGATGTTTAAATATTTGGAAAAATACTGAGGCACAATGGTTAAAGTACAAATTTTGTTACATTGTACTTGCACAAATTGTATTTTACAAAATGTTTACCATTCATAGGAAAACCAAAAAAGTAAACAAACATCATAGCCTATCTTTGCCATATAGTCGCAAATTGTTTGTTAACAAAAAGCCAAAGAGGTAATTGTTTAACATTTGTGCAACATGCTAAAATTTGCATCAGTTAATGAGTGAAGACCCTCGTCAAAAGCAGTTGCAATTTTTGGAAGATGTCATAAGATGGTGAAAAAGTACAATATCTGTTGAAATGAAAGCTTCCTTATTTCAAATCATTTTTATGGCACACAAAAGTTATTTTTTCAAGAATTTAGTCCTATATTTTACCAGAATTTATAGAGGTCCACAGTTCAGAAAGTGGGCAAAGTTTAGGAGCATATATACATATATATGTAATAGATGACTCACATGTAAACATGGGCATCGCAATAGCCAAGGAAATTGTGAGTATAACTGACATCACGAGTAATTATGGACTTTCAGAAATACTCTAATGTGATTGGCTAAAGTCGTTCTAACATTTAAAAATGTCTGCTGAGAGCAGTTTTGTCGACTTCCTGGAAATATTGGCTCTTATTGAAAATTTGAAACACTAATACACAGGAGAAAGGCTGAGTGGTTAGTGCGTTGGCCTCACAGTGGGGGAGCTGGGTTCAAATCCAGGTCGGTACACCTGTGTGGAGTTTGCATGTTCTCCCTGGGTCTGAGTGGGTTTTCTCTGGGTACTCCGGTTTCCTCCCACATCCCAAAGACATGCATGGTAGGCTGGTTGGACACTCTAAATTGCCGCTAGGTATGAGTGTGAGCGTGAATGGTTGTTTGTCTCCTTTTTCCCTGCGATTGACTGACCACCAATTCAGGGTGTCCCTTGCCTCTGGCCCGAAGTCAGCTGAGATAGGCTCCAGCACCCCCCTCGACCCTAATGAAAATAAAGCGGTTCAGAAAATGAGATGAGACACAGGAGAAAAATGGACAGTCTTTTTTTTTCTTTTTTTCTTTTCAAATTGTTAAACAAGATTTTTTCCATTGGGAGGCACTTTATCAAAATTTTGTCTTGGGCCTTGGGAAAGTTTCTATTTGAATTTGACAACCAGGTTTTCATCACTAATCTGTCACAAACCTCACTGCCGATAGGAAATATTAAACTAACATAAAATGTATGATTTTATCGTCTATAGTCTTATATCTGCATGTGTTTGTGTGTAAGTGAGTGAGCAAGTCTAAATCCGCAATTTTCCATTGACTTTTCACGTAACATCATAATTTGACCTGCCTACTAGTATTTATTTGATCATTGTCATTCTCATCTTTAAAAGATGAGCTATTGCAGTTTGACAGCATTACAACAGTCACACAATGTGGCTAGAATACCATGAATTCAATAGCTTGAGTCAAATGCATGTATTTGAACATTCAACACAGCCTTGTATACACAATACAGAAATAAAACATTACCATAGTGTTTATTTTCTTATTGTTTTTTTTCACGAAATGAATAAACATGTATGAAGTCATACTCTCATGCTTTCTTTTCCCCCCTAATTTTGGTGTGTTTGTAGCATTTTACTGGCCTTGATGCATGATGTGTTTACTAGTTTGTTTGCATGCCAAAGTGTATTTCCCTCCTTTCTTCACCCTTAACTACTGCATACACACATACACCAATACCTTAATAAGTTCCATCAAGAAAACTAAATGTTGTTCTTTTATAATTCCCATTCGGCGTATTCTATATGGTAGATTTCAGTTGAGGATTCATGTACTAGTACTTAATCCTCGCCGTTAGCTCATTGAATTGGACGTCTATCACCGTTTATGGCAACCAATGACTTAAGATGGAAATTTAAGTATCCTAGTACTACAATTAACTAGTAAGGCCAGGCTGAGCTAATAGTTGATCACTGATCCCACGACTTTTCCTGGTGTGTCTTTGCTGTGTTTATGTGTGTTTTTGTGCAGTGGAGGAGAGAGCAAGAATTTGACCTGCAACTTTTGGAAAGGGCAGTCCAAGGTGAGGAGGCTCAAAGTGTGAGGAGTGTCCAGGGGGAGGAGAGACCCCCCGAGCACAAAGAGAGACCCCGTTCGCACTCGGATGACTGGTTGACCTTCAGCTCGGCGACTCGGACGCCTACCACCCACGACGGCTTGGAAACATCAGACTACGATGCAGACTTAATCAAAGAGGTAAAGAAAGTCAGCATTATTTTAATGATTGAAAAAGAATTGTCTAATTTAAATGAGTGTTTTGCCACCTGACAGTGACTCAAATTTGGGCGATACACAAAGCACAGCAGAACGGGTCTCAACTAAAGTTGGCTATGTGAATGAAAGATTTTCACATTTTCTTTCTGCAGCTGTCAACGCCCGAGAAGGTGTTGATTCCAGAGCGATATGTAGATTTGGAGCCAGAGGAGCCTCTGAGTCCTGAGGAAATGGAGGACCGTCATCGGAAGGTGGAACGGATCAAGAGCATCTTGGCAAAGTCCAGGTTAGTTATGGGAGGAGATTTCCCAAAAATATAATAACACTGCATCAGTGATTCATGAACACATTTCTTGAAGTTTAAAGTTTCGGAGGTTGGTGTTTATTTGTGAATCTTTCAGAAAGATATACATATCAGCTCCAGAGGTTGTCATACATCATTTATATTTTCAGTGTCTTGAAATGATGGTACTTCAAGAGCTAACTGCTGTAAGCTTTGCTGTTTAACAACAGCAAATCAGTCATTTTGACAGCAAGACAATATGAAGGATGTAGTGCACATTCTGTGTGTTGGAAATGACAGTAGGGTACGTGCTATTTCCCAAATATGAGTTACAATTTCCATGTTATTTTTTGTGTATTTTGATAACAAGACAAAAGTAGTTGCCATTTATAGCATTGCTAAAACAATACATTTCACAGCGTTTGCAACTGGTTTTTTTTTGTCAGTGACTGAATAGTTCAATCTTTGGATCTCATTCTTTTCATATCCTGTGTGTATTGGACAGCGTTCAGAACCTGGCACCGGCGTTATGTGCTGACAAGTCTGAAGTGAGCCAGCTGGGGCTTGACTCAGTTCTGCAGGAGCAGGAAAGGATCATCACCATGTCCTACATGCTGGCCTCTGAAGCCTCCCTCAAGAGCAAACGGGTCACAGGTGACACACATTATACAGTAGTTGCACCGAACCCCCCCCACAGCAATCCAAAACCCCTAAAAAATCTTAACTAAGACAATGTCTGTAAATAGTTAGGGCTCCAAAGAAGACATTTTATTTAGAAAATGTACTGTTGAATGCAAACTGTCCTGTCATGCAATAGTACTGAATAATTGATGCCCATATTTTTTTTAAACAAAATATGGCAACAAGTATTTTCTCTGGGTTCCTCCAATTCTCTACCCCCAAAAAAAAAAAAAAAACAAAAATTAAAATAACTACCAATTTTTGGAAATTGTACTTGTGTACTCATAACAATTAAATTAAACGTTAATTTCACTTATGAAATGTTGCAGTAAAGGTATTGATTTTATTCAGGAAATATATAAGGAGTAAAAAAAAAAAATCCCAGAACTAAAATAATCAGTTGATGCACATATACAGGGTGTCCCAAAAAATGTATGCACATTAAAAATAATTGTAAACGTGGTGTTTAATTTGAATTTTATTATTTCAAAAGTGTGAGAATATTTACAAGTATCATTTTTATTAACCGCCATAATTGTACCTATTGGGCACCTGAGAATCCACGTTACTGTCGACCGTCATGTCAATTTACCGGGAATTACTGAATGGTGTGGTTTATCATCAAGAGGATTAATTGGACCATTCTTTTTTGACGCAACTGTAACCGGTCCCATTTACTTGATGGTGCACCCCCACATTACCATCGCGATGTTAGGTCCTTTCTTGATGAGGTTTTGCCCAACAGGTGGATTGGACGAAGAGGTTTTGTTGAATATCCTCCCGGTTAACCTGACCTCACACCACTCGATTTTTTTCCCGATGGGGATACCTAAAAGACAAAGTTTACGCTACGAAACCCGCAACAATTGCTGAATTAAGAGATGCCATTGAGCATGAATGCACCCAAATACCAAGAGAATTGTTTCATAATGTGTGCGATTCTATTGTTTGGCATTGTCAGCTGTGCCTGAATCAAAGTGGGCGCCAGTTTGAGAACAAGCAGTGAAAAAACAGAAAAATGATATTCTCACGCTTTTGAAATAATAACATTCTAATTAAACACCACGTTTACAATTATTTTTAGTGTGCATACATTCTTTTTGGGACACCCTGTATGTGATGATTCTACTTAAGTACAGTAACTAATACCAGATCTCTACAATTACAAATAAGAGCTTTCTTTAAAATAGTTCGAGGAGAAAAAGGGCAACATTTAAGTTTACTTTTTTTCCCCCAAATTGGACTGATGGTTGAAAAAGATGAAGGCGGGGAAGAGGAGCTGTCGAGTCAAGCAGGGCTCTTCATTCCTTAATAACTTCACATTATTCCGTGTCAGGAGCTCACATGGTGTCTAATTGCAGTCCGTGTGGAATGTTTGAAACGGGGGAGGAATCGCTAGATGAGGCCATTTTGTGTGCTGATCAATGACCCAGTCAAACGCTGCATTGCATTAACACTTCTTTGAACGCACGGCACCTCTCTGAAGCCGCATGAAAGACGCCGCACTCGCATTTCATCTTCCTCTTGCTCTACAGCAGCCGGGCGGCGCACAATTTCACGGCCGCGCACGTACGCACACCTGTCACATGCGAGCTGTCGGGTTGTGCTGAGGAAAAGTCAACAATTATAACATTATTTCCAGTATGGAGGGGTGTCAGAGAATAGAACTGGTGGCATGTTGTCAAAAGAGAGGAAAAGAAATGTTTAGTATTCAGTCACACCCTTCAATTCAAATATTTCTGTTTTTATACAATTATGGGTGACAGCCTTTATCCAGCTGGACTATATAGTACTAGTGCAATCACACATCAAGATGTTAACTTTTTTATATATTTTTATGACAAAAAGCGCACATTTAGTGGGATCAAAATGTGACCAGATTTGATTCCTTTCAGCCAGTTAGCAAAAATAATAATCATTTTTGATTTATACTGAATCCATACCTGTCAACCTCTGCCGATAACTGCCCTTATAAATGATTATGATTCCCCTTATAAACGCCAAAAAAAACGTACAAACACCGTACGAGTCGTACGGTGTTTGTAAGGTTTTTTGGGGGTTTGTAAGGGGAATCATAATCATTTATAAGGGCAGTTATCGGCAGAGGTTGACAGGTATGTGAATCAATAAATCAAATTGGACAGTTCGTTTGACCATTTAACTTATTGTGAATTGGAGGGGAGAATGAACGTTTGTTCATGCGTTCCTGCCAGTCAAAATGCCGTGTAATGCCGTCAATGGCACTGAAAAATGAGCATCCACAGCCAGTGTTCCTGGTTTGATTGAATTGGATGTCTATCACCATCAATAGCATGTTATGAGTTAATTTCAATGGGAGGGAAAACAACCACGTTATCACGTTATTTCATAGCCAGTGTGTATTTCATTTCTTCCCCATTTTAATTAATTCAGTTATTAACAATTCTGTACTAATTTGTTAATTGGTTTATTAATCATGAATTCAAATAATATACAAATACAAAACTGATTACAATTTGAAAAAACATACTCATAACTGCTAGCATTTTTAAGTTTTCATTTTTAAAAAATAAAATTAGTCACTTGCACTATAAAGAGTTAAAGATCCAAAGTGTCAACTTTTGATTTTGCACACATCCACTGGCAGCTCTTTTGAAATGCAATCTTTGGATCATAGAAAAAATAAGATTCATATTTTCAAAACCTTTTCCAACAAACATGGCATATATAACATGTAAAAAATATATAATTTGCTATTCAGTGTTCAAAAAAGGCATATGATGTGGATGTTCAAAATTATTTTATTATGTTCAAAACTCATTCTGTTGCGAGCCTCATTGTACGTTCTAAATAAATGATTGCCTTGTATGACGTATATAGAACAAAATTGAAAAAAAAACTTGCCCCATTAAGTTTACTCCGACTCATTGGCTGCCATTGCACGGACATAATCTTTATTTACCGTGGTTTTATCAGCGAATGAATAAAAAGCAGGGTTGATGACCTCCAATTGCTTTCCTTATCTAACTGCAAGAAACATGAAGACACATGATTTGCTTTTGTGGGACACACCAAACGACATGATTGAACATGTCTCGTGCACTAGTGTTCGAAAATCTCCTTTACAAATGCACAAACTGCTATTTTAAATGTTTCAATCTGAACAGATGAATATAATTTAGAAGAGTTGATGACAAAGTCAGTGGCCCAAATCATCTCCTCCTTGTCTTTTCCTCCTGTTTCTCGTTTTTAGTTCCATCACAGGCTAGCACGCCGGTACCGCCTCCTCCTCCACTTCCGCCTCCCCCTCCTCCTCTTCCTCCTGTATCTGTGGCACCTTCCTCCTCCTCTCCTCTAAGCAACGGGATTCACTACACTTTTGTGTGATAAGACAAGAAGAGTAAGGCAGAACTGCATGTTTTTCGCATGCATGCAGTGTACTGCACGTGGAGGTCGGCATGAACCTATTATACCTGTGTATCTGCTCCCTGCGTCATTTTCCGCTGTGATAATTGTGTGCAAATTGTGCTTGGGCTGAAACATTTGTGAACGGTTGGCAAAGGAAGGTGTGTGTAATTAACTGAAGAGTCGCAGTGTGATTTATTAGCACTTTTGCCGTTCACTCGTTGAAAAAGCTGCACTTTAATTAGCTCCATGCCTGAACTGGGACTACAATGGAATTCAAGCATTGTCATGATCGACTTGCTTGTTAAAGATTATCACGGTATCATCCTTCGTAACTTGACAGCTCATTGACATTTTTATAAAACCAGTTCAATGATTTACATGTTAATAAGTATCTACTATACTTATAGTTATAAGAATTAGATTAGATTAGATAACTTTATTCATCCCGTATTTGGGAAATGTCATTGTCATAGTAGAAAGAGGGTGAGAAAACAGACACAGGAAAAGGCATTTTAGACATAAATAAATAGGTAATAAATAAGTTAATAAATAAATAAATATATACATAAATTAATAAATAAATATATATGCGTGTTGCTGATATATATAAATATACATCTACATACATACACATAGATTTACATGTATACATGCGGTTGGTCTTAACATTCAGCCATTTATTTTGTTAAAAAAATTTTAAATGTTAAAAAAAGGGTTTTTCGTTTACCCTATATGGATTTTTGACGTCTATGGTCATCATGGACCGGTGAAGTTTATGTGTGACTGTGATTCTATTGCAATTAATATCAATGGGACCACTTAAAGTTCACCCTATGACCCCTGGGGTGATAGTGGGACTTTAAATGAACATAACGAGTTCACATCCTCATCTTTCGTTCCCTTATGTTCTGTATTTTTTCCTTGTCTTTTGCAGCTCAAGCAATTTCTGGACATTAAGAACCTCTGCGCCAATGGCAACGATCAACCAGATTCTACGATTCTACAAAAGACGCTCTTAAATGAACCTGGAGCTATATTTATATACGTCAATAGATGAATGGAGAACATATTTAATCTTTAATACAGCACCAACAACCTCTGAAGGAGTTTTTGCGTCAAGAATGCTGCAGCACTACACTCTTTCAAAAAAAATATATTTTCTATATAAGATATTGCACTTTGAGCTGTACACTGTACAACAGAACTGGAATATTTTTTATTTGGCTATGAAGCGACTTTTGCTGTTTGCCCATATACATTTCCATAATGGTACAAACAAGAGTAAATCCTTCATGATTGTAGATTTTTTACCACATGAGGATTCATCCACATTTCCACAATACCATCTAGTATATATCTTCTATGTATTAAGCCTGATTTGTTTTGTTCTTTGCTCACATTTGGACAAAGTAACATTTCACATGTTTTGCATGGGAATGTGAACGTGGCACAATGGCCATTTATTCACAGATGAATATGAAAGCCATGATCATAAACTGAAGGAAATTATACTCCGTGTGTGTGAGTATCTTATGAATGGGCACAAAACTTTTGCATACGGAGCGACTATTGTGTATGAAATGTACGGCAGCATACCGAAAAATAACATCTTCAAATGATATCAGCTGTTGGAGAATTCATGATGTTATATCCCTTTCCAATATTCTAAAAATCTATTCAAAAATTTACCACAAATTTGACTTTGCCATGTTTTTTTTTACCGACTGCATCTTTTTTTCTATTCATATCCAAAGTAAAACTACAAAGCCTGCGTTTATGGTGAGCCGCATTAGAAGAGAGTGTGATGTCACAGTCAGTAATTTTCTTTTTCTTTAAATCTAAGCTTCCTTTCCATCTATGCGTTTATTTTCCTTGCGCACCAGTAACTCTGAGAGCATAGAATGAATATCTTTAAATCATGAACAACTGTCTCTGTTTCAATTATAAATGCATATCATGAATATCATTGGGAGTCTGTTTAAAATGAAAATGAAACCCAACTACTACAGCAGCCTAATGGGAACTCAATTCATCTCAATAGGGCAAAGATGATTTTGGAATCAAGATTAGTTATCAGTGGCATTTTTCTTAGTTCGTTGACACTCACCGGGATGAAAGTCCAGTCCATTTGAACTGGGAGGGACGGCAGTTATTTGCTCAAATGCATATTCTGCACTGAAAAATGATCATTCGCTACCAGCCCGCCCATTTTAAATGGATTTAATGTCCACGGCAGCGAAAGAGTTAAGGGCTTTTTTTATGCGGTGTGCTTTGAAAGCACCTGAAAGGGAGGATGGGTGCATCCACCTCCTCCCATTTGCCCTCCTTCTCCCCTGCAGTAGAGGAGCCCCACAGCGCCCACTGGCCCTGGTGGCAAGAAGATCCAGCGCCCAGCGCGGTCTCCGTTCTGCTTATTCGGCAATAAAAAAAAAATCGGATGTTTTTCCGCTCCTTGTGCAAAAATTCATTCAAGGCTTCCCCAGAGCTTTGTGGCATCTCCATGTATTGACGTTTGGCCGCTGGTTTATATACATTTGTGATTCCGTGCTCTGGACTTCAAAGGGAATGGAAGAGGGGCCTGTTATGCTAATTGGGTCATATTCTGTTGAACACAATCATGGCCTCCCACCGTGATGCCTTACTAAATACTTTTGGCTTCACATTTGAAGCTGAGACGTTTTTTTTTTCAAACCTCTAAAAACACGTTTTGTGGTCATCCATCCAGAAGAAAGCAAAGTAGAAGAGACTCACACTAGCTATTTCTTTTCTTTTTTTTCTTTCCTTTCCAAAGGAGGCCGTGAGGGAAATTGCGCGACCTTGCTCTCTGGTCCAAATTGTTCACTGCATTTGTATGAAAGCGGCGCTTTCCCCAGCAGAGAAACTTGAAGTATTTCATTCCCAGTGATCCTTATTTCTTTGCCATAAATACGATTGTTACCCGCTGTCAAGGTTTGAGAATCCGAAACACAGTTGGCTCTTCCTTTAACACACGGTTAGAGATCCTCATTGTAGTCCAATTGTACAAACACAAAGCTGAGGAGGACCATGCAAGAGGTGCTTTGATTTTGAAACAGTATATTATGCTGTTTTATCATTCCCCAGCTTCACGTACTGTACATTTTTTAATACGTAAGAAATGGAATCGTGATTCACTGAATAATTGAACAGCTTGGAATCGCTGAATATTCTTGCAGCGTTGGAAAAAGAATAGAAGAGAGCTGGATTGTCAGAGTGAAAAATACAACAATATCATTTTTTAAAACATAACAAAGCCCGGGGCTGAGAAGAATCACCCTTGAGGAATGATACGAGGATATTAAATATGAACTGCTGCTGTGTTATATTAAACAATGAATTAATCTCCTGCTCCTTAAACGGCAACCTTTTACAATACCTACAGTGAGTGGGGCTTTTCCCACATAAAAGCAATTGCTTTGTAAATGAAGCAAATGCCCCTGAGCCTCCTCTTTAATCAGCTGCTCACACACGCACACAAACACACACATTCGCGCACACACAAGATGAGCCGGCTGAAATTTACTTCGTTTAGAGACTCCCTTGCAAAGACAATAAATACTGCTGAAGATCTACTGCACTGCATCAAGGCAAGACATCCATCTTTGTTACATCAGGAGAAATACTAGTGGAAAATGTTGTTTAGCCTTTGAATAAATCTCAATGGCTCTACAAAACAATTCACTTTGTACTTGAGTTGAGATAGGAAGCAGCACAAATGGTATTTCGGGCAGTTTTTAGGACAATAGAAATTTCATTTTGACAAAGAGTGGAAGATAATTTGGGAAGTGAGGTGCCTCAACTTTTTTCAGTGCTGCCTTGAGATGTGAGTTTTATTCATTGCTGGGATACATTTGTCAATCTAATTGTCTTTTGATTGAAATGAAAATGCCATGAGATCAAAATAACTATAGGTGCAACAGTTGATTAATCGACATCCAGTTTGATCATTGATTCATTCTTTAGAGATATAGCTAAAATTGTCCAAAACTTTGTAACCTGCCATTGAGGCTCACTGATTATCTTTAAGTTTAATCAAAACAAGAACAATCTTACTTTATTCAAATACAGGAATGACATCATTTTTTAGGGTGGCAAGAATATTGTAAACATTCCAAAAAATATTTAATTTCTCAGTTTCAACAGGCCCATAATGTTAGGATTGGAGTTTTGTGTTTTTGATTATTATCTTGTTTTGTTTCCCTTCTGTGTGGATTTTCCTTGTGATTTCCCAAGAATTTCACCTGTTGCCATCTCTTGTGTTTTTTTCGGCCAATCAGCTGCCTCTTTTGTCAGCCATCTGTTCCGCATTGTCTCGTTAAACCAGATAGAGATGTTGAACTCCCTTGCTGTTGTCTTTTGCCCATGCCCTGTTTGGATTGTCTCATTGTGCCATGTACTTCCTCATCTTCCTACCTGTAAGTATGTTTTTGCAATTTTATTATTATTTAGCATTTTCCCTACTTTTGATTTGGGTTTTTTTGTGTAAAAAAAAGTTCATATTTACAAAAGGCTTCTTGACCCCTGCCCTGTTTGGCCTAGGCTAAACCTAAAATGTCTGTCATGCAAACCTTTTGGGCTGGTATGAATACAACATGCATGTAAAATCTAATATTCTTCACTTTGCTCTATAACACGTAAAATTTATTATTCTTCACTTTTCTCTACATTCTGCGTGCTGTTTTGATTTTTGCAGATGTTCAAACATCCGCAATTCCTTTGGGGAGTATTTAGATCAGGAAAGGGACAACAAAATGGAGGAATATGGGGGGAACAACAACAACTATACTACTTTGGATGGGGGTCACAGTTCAATACAAGTAATGTAAGACATTCTCCAAAAAGGATTTTCCATTTCAATATCATCTCGTGGAAGAAGCACTCTGGACACTCACAATTTATAAGGAAGGAAAAATAAAAGTCCATATGCTTTTCCGCTGATTCAAATGTTAATGTTTACTCACTCGGGGGCCGTGTAGGGACGTCCCTATAAACTATATGCGGTCATTAGGATTGGCATGTCACACTTTTTATTTCGACACGACTAATCAGTGCTCTTCTGTTGACTTGAAAGAAAATATTAGATTCTGACTAAACTTTGATGAACTTGTGTGTTACAAGTGAGGGATTTGGGTCAACTAATAAGAACAGAGCTTCCCGCTTTGCCAGGCCGACCATTTGCATGTATGCAGATGGCGTTTTGGTTAATTGCATAACTTTGCATTCGCAAACTCGTCATGGGAGATTTTTTTTTTTTGTCGCAGATGCGTCATGTCAAAGCACGTGATGTCCCGCTGTTGGGTCAGGCGTGCCAAATGGTGCCTGAAGAAACATTTACACTTTTCACCCCTGTAAAAACCATCAAGGACGGCGCTGTGAATTGCAGAACAAGCAAGCCGCAGCCTGCATTTATATTCAGAAACTACAAATCTCAAACGACGACGCATCCCCTCATTTTCACATCACTTGTCCCACTTGGTGGCTTCGTGGTAAATGTGGAGCAGAGTGGCAAAAAAATGTCCTTTCCCTACCGTATCTGTAATTCTTCTCGTGGGCCAGCGGCAACAGTCATCGTCCACTGTCATTGACCGCGATGGACGTTTCATCAATTTGGATTACGAGAGCAAACGGATTAGATTTTTATCACCGCCAATAGTTAAACAGAGTGAAAATAATGCACATTGGAAATGTTTGTCTGGACAAGGCAATGCAAAGGTCCCCTACTCATCATACTCGTTCTCATTGAGCATGCAGAACGGGAGATGAACACATGTTAATTTATTGTAACAAAAATGTGGATTTTCATGCGCTCCGCTCTTCAAATATTTATGGGCCAGACTTGCATTTCAAGATGCATCAAAAAGGCTCATAAAGATATGCAAATGCATCTGTATTGCAGCCCCCCCCTCACCCACCAACACCAACAAGCTGGACTCTGTTTTGCTCTTCACTGTCAAGACAAAATCCCTCTTGAAAAATAATCAGTTGTGTTATTTGCAGTTAGAAAATCTTCCTACTGTGGGAACCAAAGATTTGCTCCAAAATTTAAAAATGATCATAAAGTAGCTGGAATCAAGTTTGAAGGAAGTCAACTTTTGACCTTGCCCTATTGGTCATATTGAGAGGCATTTTAGTAGTGAGGTTACTCCCATTTTTTTTCTTTTTTTAACCTTTCTCTCCTGCCAGATTAAAGTAATATGTACTTAGTCATTTTTTTCACGTATCTGTGTTTTTTATACACAGCCCTGGTAAAGGAAATAGTAGACCAGTGTAATATTAAGCAATTGGAAAACTGAAAAATAACTAAATTAGCGGCCATTGACGCCGATAAACATTATTCTCCCAGATCAAATGGATTTGACATCCATCATCGTCAATGGCACAGCAACATAATGATTCACTGATTTAAGAGTACACTTAAAGGGCCGATACAAACAATTTACAACAGGTTGCCCCTTATAAAAATTATTAAGGGAACGCCATGATGAGCATGTATGAAAAACAAATATATCTAGGTATTATTATTATTAGTATTATAAGCAACTGTGGTCTAATTCACATTTAACAATAACACTGTACCTGAATATAGCAATAATAATATGTTAAATGTTAAATACAGCCAAACTGTAATTATTCTTACTCTAATGTACTGAAAGCATATTGTGAGTCTCATGACTGAAACATGTAAGCTTATTAAAATGTTTTTATATTTCCTGAACCATGGCTGGAGAAAGCCAAAACGTAGTACCATCAACTGCCAAAAGGTGGCGGATGGGTCACGTCAAAAAATGCACTGAAAGCTCCGACACAAACACAATCAAGCAGTCACATTTCAATACATAAATGGTATGCAAATATTCTAACATGCACCTGATTTCTATTTATAATATTTTATAATGTGCTGTTAATTTTGATATGTTTCTTTCCCAAAACATCATTTTATATGGAAGATTTCCGAGTTGACAACTGGTAGAAAAGTTGATTTCATCCCTTTTTTGCGCCGGTTTGAATCCAACTTTTTTTTTAAAGTAAGATTTGGTTCGTTAAATTCGGGGGGCTCGCAAATGGGATGCGCTGCTCTTCTGGGCTTTGACGTTTAACTCTCGCTCTCTTTCTCTCTCTTCACTTTCCTCTCCGTGTCACTCTCCAGATAAGAATCAACATTTTTCCACCTCCTGATGTCTTCTCAACTTGTAAGTAATTATTTCCTATTCCTTCATTTTTAGTTACCACTTTGACACACTCAAATTTGTAAGCCCCGTTAACATTTTCTGGTTAATAGAATGAAATGTGTATAGAAATTCTGTAATCCTGATCCTCTATTGTTTGTTTAAGAAGTGGTTTCAAGGATTGTTTTGGGGAATAACTGCAAATCTATAATTAAATATCAAATAATTGATGTTCAACAATGGAGCGATTATTGATAATTGGAGTCAAACCGTTAAAAAGAAAAGATAGTGACCATATAGTTTGGTGATAAAACGGATCAAATAAATCTCCTGCTGTTAATAATAATTATCTGCTTGCAGTAGAGTCGATATTATTCGTATTTTGTAGTTAAATAAACCACAATGGGTGTTCTTATGATTTTGTAATAATGCTTTAATTGTATTCATGGAATCGCACTAAAAATCACAATTTTCTAAAAATCCATCATCTTAAACGTATCTAAAATCACACTATTGCTTTCGGACAATTATTTTGGCAGTTTGAATTTTATTTTTTAAGAAAACAAGTGTTAAAAAGAAGTTGCGCTGCAAACTATAATGCAATAAAATTGGGTCGTAATAAGTATAGAAAAAACAGCGTGCAATTGCAAGTTATATTCTTGCCTTTATCCACTTTAAAAAAAATCTACATTTCTACTCCACGCTTGATTTTTAACTCCTCGACATGAACGTGATCGCTCACTCTGGGAGGAGGAGGACGATGGGTAGGGGGGCGTATGGGGGGTCGAGGGGGAGGAAGAATTCCTCCCTCCCTGCAGATCAATGCCCTGGCCACTCACTTTGTTATGTCTCGCGTGGGGAGGGGGTGCTTTGAATACCTGCGACATGGCAGAGAGCATTGATTGTTAAGATTGACAGCACCAGAGAGAGAGGGAGGGGGGTGAGAGAGAAAGCGAGAGAGAGAGAGAGAGAGAGTGCGAGCGAGAGAGAGAGAGAGAGAGAGTTGGAAAAAGAGGGAGGGAGATAAAGAAGAGAGCAACAAAAGCTTTACTTGTACTTTTGGACAGCTCAAGTTGGCCGAACGCGTGCGGGACCTTCTCTCATTCTGATGCCGGCGCCGCGTTGACAGCCCCGCAGAAAAGCCACCCACCCATCTAAGAAGACTTTTCAAGTTCAAGTGACTCCACTTGTCCTTTTTTCTTCTTCTTCTTCTTACGGCGCGGAGAGGAACCCACGCACGCCACATGCTCCTCGAGTTACGTCGTCAAGGTAAACAAACTCGCCTCGCTTGCACTCGCTCTTGTTGGACTCGGAAAAAGTTGAAAACGCGCGTGTCGGTGGGTGAAATGATGGGGGGAAAGTGTCCCAAGTGGTGGATTTGACTATAAATTGGTCATCGTGAGAGAAGGGATGAGTCCAAAGGCGTTTTTTGCGTTGGGGTTTTCAAGCGCTCTTTTCGGCCACGTTACGTTCACGGAACACGCGGAGAACTTGCGCTTAAGAAGCGCGCGTCAACTTCAGCCTGCATTTTTTTTTTTAAGTCATTTTTTGACGCACTTGCGTTTAGCCTGGGAAAGACGGCGCCCTCCTTTTACTCGAGTAAGAAATGCCCTGTTCAAAAATGCGCGTCCTAAATTAAATGAAAGAATTGCAACCCTTGCCGATTTCCAGAAGATGCACTTGCACGCAACTCGCCTCAATTAAAGAGCAATTTGAAAAGAAAGCAAGTGTCATCTTAAAAAAAGTATTTGAGATGTTTCAAGGAGAAATTGTAGTGATATGAAATGCATGCAAACAAAATTAAATCATCTTCCTAACTGACAGTTTTGAATGCAGGCAGAACTTGTAAAATATTGTTCATTAGCTCGAATTATGATTTATGGATTATGGTTAATCAATTAAAAAGGGGAAATGTAATTGCCCCCAAAATTAATTAGACCTTACTAAAAAGGCCGGACTCTTTTTATTAGTGTGTTCAAAAAACACCACTTGCAATGATATTCAATTACTAGATACTTCTATTGTTTTACATGAACACATATCCTATCAATTGTCATCTCCTTCTGAGCAATTAAAATAAAATATTTCTCAAAAAATTCTTAAAGAATTTTTTTTCAAAGTCAAAAACAACATAATTTGAATGAAGCAAATGTTATTTGTTAGTCGCCAGCCGTGAGCTTTCCACATAAGGTAAGGTGGTCGTGCACAGCAAATGCACACGTCTAAATGGCACATGTATAATTAGACTGGCCATTCAGCACATTGTGCTGATGGCAGTTCAGCATGTGAACAGTGCAACAACTTTAAGCACATTTTCTTGCATGCTGAAAATTCACAATAATCAATACACAGTATGTGCATTTAATTTGCGGCCATTTATGTGTATATATGAACCCCAGAGTAAATACATTTGCCTCTGCGTCACGCATTTGCTACTATTTCAAATTAGTTGACATGAGACTAAGCAGCACTTGAGCTCAGTTAAGTAGATAGTGTATATGGATACATATTTTTTAGGATTCAATGGCATGAAGTGAAAATGCATGCTCACCTGTCTAAACATGTCTCCAACTTTCATGCCTGAATTTCTATTAAAAATTAGGATTTTAGTTTTAGGGACGTCAGCAACCATTATTTAGTCTAAGTGCCACAAATGAAGATCTACAGGTTGGATTCACTTAGCAGGAGCTTTTTGTGGAGAAAAATGATGAGAAGGAAAAGTGCATTTTATCATATTGCTGGTACATCTTTCTCCGAGATAAGTACACACTGCTTTTGGTTTGGCGATGCACAGAATAATTTATTAGATTGTGCTTTTTGTTTAAATTTGCAGCCGTTCCATTTTTGCACACCGCTGAATTAAAACATGGGATTGCATACTTTAAACAGTCGTTTTGCAAGCATATTTTTAAAGTGACACTGCCGAGCAATGGGATTTATTCATTTAAAAAAATATTTGTGCATTAGCTTAATGAGTCAGTGTGAATTGAGCTGCCAATTTGGATTTGCAATTTCACGGTCATTCAAATCAGCATCCCAGCGACCGGACGTGTGTGGTTAAGTGTATCTACAGCGCACTGAAGTGTGTGTGTGTGTCTGAGTGCGTGTGGGTCTCCTGTTCTTTGTAGCACAAGAGCCAAGGAGAAACAAGATGTGGAGAAGTAAACAACAGCAGGCCTGGTTAAGTTGGAGCAGAAGGCTCGCAGATAATAAATGTGGTGACACATGTTGTGACATCTGCCTTAAGTGTTAACCAATTTGCAGGCGCAATATTTCTGCAAGGATAAAAAGTGTTTTGTGGTACGCGGCTGGCGGATTTTGTTTTTCTATCCCCTCCGACGAGAACTTTCTGACCAGTCGGTTATGCCACAATACTCTGATAGAAGGAATGCTGTATGTTGGATTGCTTGTTTCTTTTTCATAGATTGTACTTTGTAGTTTGAGTAGGTCGCATGCCACCGTTTGAAAGGTGTTTGCAAATGGATAACGGCAGCGAGGTTCTAGATGCTTTCCGTCAATGGTTATGGAATTTTTTTTTTACAATTTACCACCAAAAAAGGTTACACTACAAGTAACGCTATCATGGCCGACTTTGAAATACGGTAACTTTGTGAGTAGTATTTCCTAAAAGTACATTTAAAAACCTTGATTGTGTATAGAATTATTCAGGGTCTGCTGCATGCTATAAAGTTTGCTATCCCTGTCCTTGTTGTGCATTTGGTGAACTTTGCAAAGCGTAAAAAGTATTTAAAATTTGATTTGAACTGATGTTCAGATTTTAAGTTAAAGATAAAATTGGCCCAAAAAGGCTAAGTGGGGCAGTCATCTTTTTCCAAATAAAGCTTCTTATTAAAGGCAACTTTAAGATATTATTCATCTCTATTCCAAATTCTAATGATCGGTTTGTCTAGAACGGCATGCTTGGACTTTGCAATGCAAATCTTAAAGTGATATTTTCTGAGGTGAGCGTTTATTCACAATCATTTGGAAAATATTCCTCCCAAATTCCATCAGATACCCCAAGAATGTCTTTTTTACACTGTTTGTTAAGGGTGTGGTTTCGCTTGAAAGGTTCTCGGCTGCAACGAAACTGCAGTTGCGCGGAAATTTGGCAGACCACTAGAGGGAGCTCACGCTCCAGCGATCGCGCACCTAGAGCACTTTGAGAATCATCACTCACATTGAATTGCGGGCTTACCGACATTAAAGGATTCAAGATGAGAAAAAAATCTAAATATGTGCACATCTTTACAGGGAGCGTCTAATTGCGCGAGTAACTTAAGTGGCCCATTTTGGCCTGTATCATTCATTCTCCCACCCAATGTTTTTCTCAAAAATAATTGGCCATTTTCCTTTCGTCCATAGTTGTGCATAATTAATGCTGACTTCAAAATGCAATATTCCAGCTTCTGTTGATTTGTGTGATTTTTTACAGCATGCATTAATATGTAGACTTAATTGGACAGCCCTTTGTGTGTGAGGGTGTGTTTTACTCAGGTCTTGGTGGGTAATCAGGTGCAGGATTTATTCAGGTTGATTGGTTTTTATGAATCGGATAAGCTCGTGCACAGGGAGGAAGCTCGCCCCGATTGCCGCGTCAAAGACAAATGCCGAGTCGCAGGCCAGTAATTAGAATGTGTCGGTTTTTGGAGTGCCTTCACACACGCGTGTACACACACAATTTAGAATCATTTCTCGGACACTTACCCTAAGCCAGTGTGAACCTTAAACTACTTCCTCGGCTTTAAAATGCAGCTAAATATTGACACGCCGAGGATGTAATTTTGTCCCCAGAAGGGAGGTGAGTCGCCGCACTGGCTGTGTAAACACTTATGTCCCCGCAGCATGAACAATATGCACACACACATGCGCATGCACACAAGCAGCACGCAAACCAAGGCTGAGAACTGTCAGGTTGTGTGAAAAGAGCGCAGGTGGTTGAAAGTGAATTTTAAACAAACACTCACATCAGTCAGTCAGTACTCATTGTGCAGCCTTAGGCTTATGAAATCCAAAGAAAACTCTTTTCTCCCTCTGGCGACCAGTCGAAAGCTTTTGTGTCATTATTTGTACCCTAGAAGCACTCGTGTTTTCACGACCTAACCTTCGCACTCAATGTACGTTTGAGTGTTCTAACTGTACGTCGGTAATAAATGGTGACTTTGCAAAGAGCGGATCAATATTGTCCGTGTGTCGATGCTCTGCAGACTTTGCTGCTGTCCTGTGAGGGAATGAGGCAAAAGAGATTAGTGTTCACGACAAAAGGCAAGGCTCGCCATTCCTCCCATTATACTTAGATCAGGCCTTCTCGTAGACGAGCCGCAGGGCTGGGAGAAAATGTTAAAAGGACGCGGCACTCCGGTCCTTCGCTTGAACCGGTGCAGGCAGCTGTTCAGCTAGCAACAAAGCCATCACCTTGCGTTTGATGGTTTGCAAAAGCACGGAGAAGTCGGCGTTCTCAAGAATATAACATTTGTCATGAAAACTCTGCATCGGCAACAGTGAGATGTTGCTCTTACATTTTAGTATTAGTCAAGTTTATATTTCAAAACAAAAAAAGACATTAGTATTTCTAACATTAACTGATTTGAAACTCACACACGTGTAAAATGGTTTGAGTGACCCAGATAATCAGTTTTTTTTCCATGCTGATTAAAGTATGACATATGAGCAATTTAAGTACAACATGAATTCTAACTTGATTTTTATGGGAAGATAAATTTATCTATATTTAACTCCCCTGCTACAGTGCGATGACCTTAGTTCAATTCCCGCACATGTGGGTTGCGTCAGGAAGAAAAAAAAAACATTTAAAAAAACTTGTGTGCCAAATAAGAGGCGTTTCTACGGTTTCGTTATTGCAACCCCTGTGGTGATAAGCTGAAAGTCCACCATGCATCTATTTAACGCATTGACTGTCGTTGACAGTGACAGACATCCAATCCATTTTAATATGAAGGGCTGCCAGTTCAAATGAATCGGATGTCTATTGCCGTCGATAGCAGCAAATGAGTTAAACAATTAGGGTGTTGCGTTGATTGTACAGCATGTCTTTCTTGCATGTGTTTACGGCTCCCTAGAAACTGTATCTTTCCAATGTTTCCATAGCACCAAGATGCAAGGGAGAGGTTCATTGCACGTATTCTAACCCGAGTCTCCACCTTCTCTACGATTACAAATGATCTAGTTGGTGAAAGCTGACAGACGGCTGTGAATCTGCCAGCTTGATCTGACATGAGACGTAAAATATGCTCCATCCTTGTGACTTGGCCCGCCAAACTGGCCTCTTCTCTCCCAATTATGCGGGTAAAGAGGCTGGAAGCCATTTTTATTGGCACGTGAACATTTTCAAATTTGACGTTGCCATGCGCACAACATATAGGGAAAGATTATATAGCGCGTACAGAATTACTTAACTTTACCTTGTTTGTGTGTATGGAAACAAAGAGTGGCTAATGTAACATAATTTATGGAAAAGAGAAGACACATTGGGCTAGAATTTCTGATTGTTATTCCAATGGAACATGCTTAGGCCAAATATAAATCAATGTGATGAAGAGGGAGGAGGTGCGGCTCAAATTCTGATGAAATTAACCACAGGGTCTTCTTTTCTGATTAATATATCTTAACACTGACTTGGTTGTGCTCTAAGAATATTCCTAAATGTGCCTAGTGACATGTTTTTTTCTCATGCTTTCATTTAATGATGAAGGGACTGCTGACAAAATGTACCTCACACTGATGTCTGGAAACCCTTAAGGTCATGATTTATCTACAGCAAGCAATGATTCTTTTGTAGTTATGGGCAATTACATCTTTGTAAAAAAATGTTTTATTTCCATATTTTATAAAAAAAAAAAATCAAGATGGAATCTTGCCTTTCTTTTCATGACAGCAAGTTTCGTTCCACTGTCTCGTGCCTAATAAAAAACATGTGAATCACGAGTAGAAGGGGTACCAGTAAATGCTGTAGCCTACGGTAAATACATCACATTCAGTACTGTTAAAAACATACAATCATGCCACACAGGTTTTCTTTTTCCCCTCAGCTTGTAACTGAACGGTTCGTTATTTCACGGAATAGACTGTGAGAAAAACAAGAGGCTTCTGTTCCGAAGAGCCCACATTGACTCTCTTCTTATGCACGCCTGTTACCTGATTCAATGCTGATGTGATTCCGTGACTTTCATTTAGGATGTTTCTGTTTCTTAGTCAGGAATTTGCTGGGAATGAAGGACATGGATGGCAGTGAATAAGCATGTGTCAGAGGTACTGGCGGGGAGGGGTTCAATCCATTTTTAACAGGGATGATCACAGCCAAAGCTCCCATTTCAAACCGTTATGACGTCCGTCGCCGTCAATGGCAGCGAATGAGTTAAGAAAATATCGGCTTGCTGCACGTTTATAAGCAAAGTGCAGCTGCGGTGAGGAAAACCCAGAGCGCCTGAAGAATAAAGCCAAGAAAGTAAAGTTCTGCTATAATCACTTTCTTGAATGGGACTAAAAAAAGAGAAATCTGCTGAAATTATAGAGAAAGCTTGTGGTTTGGCCTGTACTGCAAATTTCCCATGAGCCTCTTTGACAATCTGAGGGGATAGCCACTCTGGCACACGACACCAGCCCACATTGAGAACACACACACACACATAAGCTCGCACACTCACACAATCAGTCATTTTGTTTGAGATAGATGATTGGCAGATGAAAAGGAAATAAAAAAATGGGTAAAATGGCAGATAAAAAAAACATGAATGGAATGGTTGTGATCCACAAATTTGTCATACTAGTTGAAACTATAAGGATGATGGACTTGTTGTGACCACTTGCACTTGCATTGTCTAAACAGTGGTGTACGCTGATCCCTAACCATACATTAGCGAGCAGTCTATCAATGTAAAGACTTTCTTTCAAATGGACGTTACGCAAGAGAGCACAAACGCTTTTCCTACATGCGCCGTTAAATGCATACGCATGTTTCACACAAAGTATTGGGTTTGTCTCTTTCTCTGTCATTGCCCTGTATTGCATTTTTCCCTGAATAACATTCAATGACGATAGTTTGTGTGTAATTCTGTGGGCCAAGTTACCATCTTTGTTTGAGGTAAAGATAATGAAAGAATATCAAATGTTGCACAGGAGCCCAAGCGCGCCTGGAAAATGTGGAAGCAATTCCATCAGAATGTATACGAACGCGGCGTTTAAGAAGCACGGTCGGACTCTTCCGACACACATGGACGTCGCCGTTTGTGGTCGTGTGTCAACAGGGAGAAAGGCTTTATGTTCTTGGTTAGGGGTGGAGCTGAGGAGAGACCGAGGAGGTACAATGTTCCTCCTCATCCTCAAAAAAGCTAAATTTATTGGTTACCATCTGCAGGGTGGAGGAGTTTTGGTTATGGTCAGGCCAGAGAAAGGCTTCTAATTAAACAGTCATCATTATCAAATTGTGGCCAGTGATCATCATCTCCAACACTGCTCGTCCAATGAACATGGGATCTTTGAGGCTTCATTCGGAGGCCTGAATTAGAATAGAAGAAACTTCGGAGAAAAGTGCAAGGGAGATTTTTTTTCCGCCCTTGGTTGGATTGGCTGTATGTGGCCTTTCACCAAATCAGGTTTAATCAATTATCCGGCATCAGAAAAAAACAAAGCCTCACTTCTGGCACCGGCTCTCGCCTGCTGTACTGAAGCTAGGGCTAAGCTTTCGATAATTTCAATTAGCCTGAGGTCTGCCTTTTGTAGGACCGCTACGAGATGAGGGCTCCTTTTGATTTTGACAGCCTCTTAATATACTATTTCATGGTCTGATCATGTGGGAGTGACACAGAGGCGCTCAGAGAGAATGGGGGGTGGGTCATTAGAACCTAATTAGAAACCCTGTGATTAAGGGGATCGTGATTGTGATTAGATCTGCAGATCATGTTGCAACATTGATGAATATTCACACGATTGGATTTATTAGGGAGCTTTTGTCCGGGAGGTTGCCTTGTCGACTGGTACAGTGGGTATTAGCGGAACTCTTGTTTACAGATACGATATTTGATCCGTTCGTCAACATTTTGTTTCATTTAAATCCTGTAAATCTGGCATAAGACGGAGAAGATTGCTTTTAACAAACCTGCCAAATTTGAAGACTCGGGCCACATGCCGGTTGCCATGTTAGAGTTTTTTATTCCCTGTTCACTCTTATGTCTGATATTGAGGAACTGTTATCCGTTTTAAGCAGAAATGTTTGAAAGAACGATACATTTTTGAGGAGTGGCCGTAGGGTGATTTAATTGACTAAATTGTTTTCTGCAAAAATATACACATCGTGCGAGTTTTTCAATCAAATCCCTGAATTTAATTGACAGGGTCTTTGAGCAACAACAACTAAGAATAACTGTCAAAATTCCTGGAAATGACATAATGGAATTTTTGCCTTCAAGCTACTTAAAAAAGGACTGGAAAAATACCATCGTGTAATATGTCTGCTTCAATAAACAAAATGAGATACGATCCAACTATTATTGGGGTCTAAAAACAGGGAGATTATCTGCAGATTTTCTTTCTGTAACACAATGAACCACTAAGTTTTGTCACGGCCGTGCTGTTAGAAATCTTTTCTGGGAGTATGCCAAGGGCCAATTTTGTGAGATTTGACAATTTCACAACTGACTTCCTTCTTCGAATGACACTGGCTTACCTGCCCATTACTCCTTTTGATTTCAACAGTACATGCCTCTGCGCTTCGAGAGGTAGTCATAATAAGCTTAAACTCCGCTGGCCGCTTTGCTAAAAGGTGCTTATCTCGCGGCTATTCAAAAAAAAAAAGAAAGCGGGGAGTTGGGGGGGGGGTAATATTTTCCAATTTTAAAATTCGACTTTACTTTACCATTTGGCTACAGTTCCGCCTCTTCAAAGGCATTCAGTTTGATGTAGAGAAGGCACATAAAAATAGACATATAACAATGCTATACCTATCTGCATACATTGAAACAAATTAACATTCCATTGATGAATGGAAAAAACTTATTGATAATATCACGCCAGTGCTTTTTAAAGTCGTATAAGTGTACACACTTTTTTAGTAGTACGCAAAAGATTGACTGAATTAAATGTTCAACAACATTTTTAATATTCTACGTGCATTGATCAAGTACAGTTCAAATTTAAATGTAATGTTCCCAAACTGTTTCTTTCAATTATTTCTGAAACCAATTCTAGGTGTTATAACTTTTTACTCAATACTTAAAGTATCTTTTAATGTATTCTACTAAATAATGTATTTTAACTCCATGCCTGCCATTGGTAAATTCATTTGAACCAGGAGGACTGGTTATTTTGAATGCCGATATCTCCGTGACATTGATGGCGCAAGATGTCCAATCCATTTTAGGGATGTCATTTGCTGCCAGAATTAAAGAATTGGACGTCTTGCGCTGGCAAAGGCAGCTAGTGATTCACTTTTGGCTCTGATGGTGTCAATGTACTCTATTTACACTCGCGGCATACATTTCAATGTGTCAATAGCAGCAAAGAACAGTTTTCAGTGGGTCATTCCGACCCGGCGGGACATGGGTTTGTCTTGTCGAATAATGGGAAGCATGTGCATTTGTTGCACTTGCGAAATGAACTGGACTTGATCTTTCATGTGACCCACCTGTCATGCTTTCAGCACCGTTAACACCAACCTCATGTTACTGCTGTCAGGTCAGCCGCTTCGAAGAACCGTCCTGCTGCCCTGCCTCAGACTCTGCGACAGAATTTCAATGCCCATTGTTTGACAGTGTAATTGGAGCTACATCTAGGTCTCGTACTTCGTTCAAAGTGTGTTGCGAGCTTATACAGATTCCCTCCTGCCGTCAGTCTGTAGTTTTACTGCTTCTTGTTCAATGTTGTAATAGGCTCACAGGACATGATGGGGCTGTAATAACGGCTTGGCAAAGCTTTTTTTAAAAAACCCTCCCCCCTCTAAACTCAACATGTACGCTGAAATATGGCATACATGGCTCACGCTGTGATGTCACATGTTATTGCTGGAGAAGGTGAAGTAGTAAATTCAGGATTATTTTCCACAATCTGCTGCATTATGTCACAAAGGCCACATTGTAGTGGTGTGGGTGCAGAGCAGTGTTGTCTTCCTCCTTCCCTTGGTCTGCTTCAGTCCAGACTGAAGATTTGCTTTATGCCCGTTTCCTTTCCTTGTGCAGGAATCAATGGACAATGGGCCTGTGGCCCAACTCATATAATGGGAGAAAATTTAATGCACTGGAGGGTGCAGACTAATAGGGAACAATGATGTCCAGACAGATTTTATTTTTGGGTAAAAGGCAATGGTGTTTTCTTCTGGATATATTTCATTTATGGTTAGTATCCAATAGAGAGCCTGTTGTTTTTTCCCCCCTCTAATTAAATTTCCCTTTAACATTCACTGGCAGGAACCTCTTACCTTGTTTGACTTATTTATTAGCCGACTCTAGAGGTAATATGACCTTTTATTTCAAAGGCCTTTTTTTAAATCCAGAAAAGGAGTGTTAAAGTCAATTAAGCGACTGATCAGTGGTTCAAACACTACATTTGTTTTCTCTGAGGGGGAATAGCCAACCAGAGTCTGCCGCTCCTGGCCCTGCCACCCCGGGGGCAACGAGGGGGAGAGGGGAATTAGGAGGGAGTGATGAGGAGAAGGGGCGGGGCGAGACACGAGTCAGACGAGAAAGGGAGAAATGGGAGACCAAAGTGCCCTACAGTTCCTGCCATGTCGCTGGAGATTTGTGTCCTCCTTCTAAATCATTTCCCTCTTTAGAAGATTACCAAGGCAGAAATATTCTCAAACTCCGCCTAAATGCACTCATTTGCATTTCCAAATGCTGCTATCGACTCATTCATTGCCTATGATGGCAATGGACCACCAATCCATTTGATCACCCGCAGCCAACCCTCCATTTCAAATGTATATTTGATGTATATCGCCACCAATGGCACGGACTCATTCACTGCTAGCCCTCCTAGTTTACTGTATATTTCCAACGATGGATTGCATTTGAATGGTGTTAAAAAGGCCTGTTCTGAAATACTTGACTTCCCCAATTGTGATCTATTGTGACACACATTTGTGCATTCATTCATCCCATCTCAAAACGATGAGGAATTCCTTGTAAAAGAAGTTGCACGTCAGCATCCAATGAAATGATGTCACCTCCACGACCACAAATGTTTTCCACCTAAGCCCACGGTTGGAAAAAGATTATTGGTCAACCTAGGACGATTTTTGCACAGCAATAAAACTCGTTGGTGGAAAACTAGAACTCTTCTAAATGGTGTAAAACGCTTTTTCTGGAAAAAAATAAAGCAGCATAATTTTCGGACACCACTGCTGTATTGTAACCTGATCATTTATGAAACAGTTGTTTCCTTTTCAGTTTAATACAGCATGTCATTGATTCTCAGCGGAGTGCTGTTGGAAAATATTCACGCTAAGCTGTGTCTTAAATAGGAAATCATTTCAATACAGATGCTCCGCAGTCGGGCCACTTTGCTGGCAACCGTTTTTAAGCAGCGAGACAATTGCTGATTGATTATGTTGCCTCTGATGAAAGTCAAAAGAGTTTCCAAACACATATTGTTGACGTGTAAAACAGCACAAGGAGAAATTGTACTCATTAGCTTGTTGTCAACGCTTACAGATTGTGTTGTAACGCAGAGAGACAAAAACACCTTTATAATGATCTTGTCTGATAAATTATTCGGAGAAAAATATCAATTAAAGCCAGAAGAAGTGGCCGCCTGACATTTTGGCCAATCAAATGGGAGTATTGCAAATTGCCCACCCTTCCACACCTTCCTTGTTGTATGAGAGTATCGGTGGCTATGTGCTTGAGTATAACTGACGTCACAAAATAGCTTCTTCTAGATTAAAGAGGATATTCTCCATTTATCAAAGTTCTAAGGTATTTGCCAATTGTACGCGTACATCAACCATTTTTCAGACAAAGCAAGTAAACAACAATTTTCACATAGTGGCGGCTTTCATTTACGATCATTCATTCTTCTTGAATTTAGGTGCATTTAAAGTATGTATGTAGGCTCGTTTGTGCGGCTGCGGGCAGAGTGATGCCCCCGTTGATTTTGCTCGTCGAGCTCTTTGTCCGGCAACACTCAGTGTGTCTGCCTCCTCCGGAGACCGCCAGCTTTCTGTAGTGTGGTTCCACAAAGACCCTGCCTCTTTTGAGGTGTTAAAAACTTCCATTATGCTTCTGTATGGAAAAAAAAAAGCACCAAGCCCATTTTAGCCGGGTTGCAACACAGGCGGACATTGTGGCCATGCTTCTCGAGCATTCATTTCACAGATTCTAAAACCAGTATGTGGTGAACAGGATTTGAGGGGCTAAAGTGCCCCACGAGGGCCAGGCGATAAGAGGGCAGAAACACCAGCACACGGTAAACTAGAAGATGGGCTTAGGAAAATAAACACATTACCTGGGTGAGAAGGAAAGGCTTGTGGTACTCCTCCACCCTCAACGCAAACGCTGATAATAAGAGACAGAGGAAAAATAAAATATCTGAGTATAACTCCGAAGTCAATGGAAGAGTTCTCATTGGTGTGCAAGAAGACAAGCCTCGTTCTGCGTTCACTGTTTCTACAGGCTTTGTAGAGAAGAAAAGGAATCAAAGAGTATTGATAAGTTGCACAGGCGCCTGATAGGAGCACCGAGAAAAAATATTTGTTGCCTTTTCTGACTGGACTCGTAAAGAAAATAAAAGTACTGTTTTTGCGGAGAGACTCGTGAAATTGTTGTCTTCATCAAGTTGCTCTTTTGAAACAAATGCAACTTGGCACTAAAGTCAATCCCATTGTACCGTGGACAAAGATGTTTCACCAAAGTGTCAGTCCGGTAGACATTCCTGACACACTGGTGCAAGACATTTTGTGAGTGTCTGGTCTGTGGTGGCTCAGTGTTAGGATGAGTTCATTCAGAGAGACAATGATGAAAAGGGGAGAAAAGCGAGGTTAGGAAGGCAGGGACAGTTTGTGCTGTGATGCTGAATGAGGCAGCTGTTTGCAAGTGACTGACTTGTTTCCAACACCAAATAACTCCACCTAAATGGGACGAGCTGGCAGAAATACTGCAGAAAATGACGGCAGTGAACCTGCATCACCCGTGAAAAAGAGGCATTGGTCTCAATGGTTTTTTTCCCCGTTGAAATAAAGGTGGGATTGACTGATAGTTTGCCAAGAGACCAATAGGTCTACTACAAATTGTCAAGCTATTTCTTGGCTAGGAATAGGACAAACGTCATAAATAACTGGACAAACCCTAAGCAAATTATTGAAAAACAATAATGTGCTCTTTCCAAAAAACCTTTAATTAAAATATATATCCTTTAAAATAGGAGGGACTCACCTTCCAGTCCAAATGGTATGTAGTACCTCTATTGGTGTCAATGATATTTAAATATGATCCATCTCTGGCCTCCCACCCGCAAGCCCTTAAATCGGAAAATCGTCAAAGGCGGCTAATGACTTAACGGCATGAAAAGGGGCATTGAGATGCCACTTTTTAAGTGACACATCAGATCGAGGCAGAAATAAAACTCAGAAATCACGACACCTCGGCACTATGGTGATTTCTTTTCTTTTAACTTGCAGAACAACACACTGGAAAAATCAAGTGTGGTCGACAGCAAGCACACACTAAACTGTAATCTTTCACAAAGCCCGACAAGAGGCTTCAGTTCAAACAGCGATCCCGAGAGGCTAAGCGTTTGCTTGATGTCTACTTTAAAGATACATGAACATCTTCAACATGGGAGGTGCCACTACAAAGGAATGGCCTTAGTCTATGTTTTCAAAACTCATTCAAGATATCCGTCTATTATCTCAACCACTTTTCTTAGGTGTCTGTGAACAGCTGGATGAGAGGCAGGGTATGTCCTAGAAAATCTAAGTCAGTGACAATGTAGTCTTGTAAACTTGATTTCTTTTCCATCATTTTCTATAGCGCTTGTCCACCTTGAATGTTAAAGTTGATATTGCCTTTATCGACTGCATATGTTTATATTCACTTATAAATGTGTCTACCCTTTGTAAAATTTTGAGTCATGTTGTCATTAGCCCACATACATTTTTTTGTAATGAAAAGGACAAAGAAGCCAAAGAAAACTGATGTTTTAACCCAACGTAGTATGTACAGTAAATAGAGCTATTTTGGCCCAATATCAGTGCTGGAATTTGGACCCGCAGTGTATGCATTCGGAGGTCATTTTAGTTATCGCATTGTATGCTCTGTGTGCTTGTGTGTGTGAAGAACATAAAGTAAGGTGAACATTGCAGAAAAAAATGACACTGTCATAAATTAAGCATTATTCCCTAATCTAAATGTATTTATGTATTTATATCATTTTTTACAGCAAATTCAGATTTTGTGGGTTACCATTACCTGGATGACTGAGAACCCACACAAACATAAAATAAACCCAAAAAGTATAACCAGAAAATTTCTATTTTTATTGGTAAGGTGGCAAATAGTTAAAAAAAAAAACCTCAGGCATTTGTGCATTGGGCCTAGTAAATATTTTTTTTCCACTGTATATAAATTATTCACACAAAAGCAAAATATAAACTATTTAACCGCTGTTGTTTTATGTGGAGTATGCCGCCGCCCTGTGTAACTAACTAATGGAAAAAAATGAATGTATTATTTTATTAGGGAAAGTGTTTTGACAATTGGTTTGGAAAAAAATGTGGTGAAAGTAATAATTTGCCCTTCACTGCAATTGTTTTTAATAAGTCCCTAGTCCTCTAATTAGGAGTGCTTTAATGTTTCCTTCCCGTAGGTCTAATTCACAGCAGGAAAAAGAACGACTGCACGTTGTTACAATAGGCCAGTTGACACACACTCTTATTACCCTGCAGGCATTGCAGCATTTCATTTGAAGATCGTTCGGGCTAGCTCGTTATTAGCAATTATACATTCCTTTGTTGTTATCCCTCACCCAAGTAATTGACATAATAAATCCCGAAAAAGGAATACATTTACCCGTTTATTATTTTCCCTATTGTTCTCTATTACCATCAGACGACAAGTTCAAGGGTTGCTAAACTCCGTGTAATTACCAGAGCTCCCGTTTAGAGGAATTAGGCCTTCAGTCAGAATTCTGACTAGGCTGGCACGTTGAATTACCATCCATGTTGTGTGTGGGTTCTCCAGCCAGACTAAAGCGCTGGAACACAAGTTAAAGTATGTGAATGCGTAGGTGGGTGGTTGTGGCTGAAGCACTGGTGCAAACAGTGAAATTGTGAGCATTTGAAAGGCAGAGGTGCTATTCATACGAAGGCTTCCTATTGAGCCAGGGTCAGTTCTGGCTACCCTCTCCTCCATTGTCACCTCGCGGCTCAAGGCTACCACATTCAGACCTATCTGCGACTCTGCATTTATCTACTTGCTTGTGTTGATCCACTAAACTCCCCCCCACACACACACTGATAACAATGAGCAGGCCACATTTATCTGCTCGTCTCGTTGATGATGTACAGGGGGGAGACCGAGGTGCCATAGCGCAAATTAGTGACAGATCAGTTAAGCGTAACCTTAAAAACCCTTGGCCTCGCTTAATTGGCAGCGCTGATGCAGCTTAATTGTGCAAATCAGCTGGTAATGAGATAGAGGTTTATTGTGGAAAAACAAGATAATGCGAGAAAATTAACAGGAAATTATCTGCTGAGATGGTAATTTGTGTGTTTTTTTGGACATCTGTCATCAAGAGATAGTACAAGTGTGTCATCAAATTCTAGGAATAAAGTCAAAATAGACAGAATTTAAATCCAAACTACATTAGGGGACTTTACCTTTTGAGGACTTTTGATAAAAGAGATATCACAGCGAGGATCTGCAAGTTCCTGAATGAAAAGAACATTGCCATCCTTGAGCAACTCTTCTACTCACCTGCTTGAGGTATTTCCAAATTCTCAGGGAGCCCTATTTTGAAGATAAAGGATACCAAGACAGTAGTACAAACTATCACATAAGAATATTCCCAGGATTGCATTACCGGTGATTAAGTACAATATTTCCTGTTTGAAGCTTTCACCATATGACCGATATTAGCTGTGAATTCAAAACACAAAGCGACACGTTGGTGAACGCTCAATGTTAGATATCCCTTTATTTCATCAAAAGATGGTTGTTAAGAATGTTTGAAAAGCAAACATGACTATTGGCTTCTTTGGCCATTTCTCATATAAATGTGAATTTTCTCAGGTTTGAGGAAAAGGACAGTTTTGTCTTTTTTTTCTTCCAAGTTTATACATGTTCTTGCGCATGTCAAGGTGTTAAGCGAAAGAGGCCTGACAATGCTAACTAATGGGGTTTTATTGCTTTTAGTTGGATAAAATGACACTTTTTAAAACTGCTATTACAAAAGGCAATGTAGATTTTACAAAGAGAACAAGGGCCAGGTATGAAAAAGTGACCTTCAGCCAACATTGACCGTGGCCCTGATTCTCTTTCACTTGTTCTTTTTCTGTTTGTTCTGATGTCGGTAAATAGTGTTATCAAACGGCCTGGTTGTTTTAAAACCACACAGTGTTCCTGTTGCATTCATCTGTCCCGTCTTTTTCGATACCTGATGATTCGTGTACAATTTTGACCGTCATGTCACATTTTCTGTTCGCATTTAACGGCACCAATGACATTTTTTCTCTCTGTTTGTGCTTGCATTTCAGGTTATTTACATGAATTCAAAACCAACGTGCCAGTGAGTTGCTGGAAACTGGGGAGCGAGTCTTTCAGTTTTTGTAAGTATCCATTTGCACCTTGAGCTGTTTCTGTTCTTGACACGTTTCATCATCCCCTGCTGTTTATCACCCACACTCAACACCTGCATTAAATGAGCCGGACAATCGCGTCGTCACAATGTGTGCGCAATTACACGCTTTTAGAGAAGCTACGTTTTCACCATCTGCTCCTGAAGACAACGTTACAATTGGTTTAGGTTGTCACCGATCGCAATAGGAGTCCAATCCTTTTGTCGCTACGTGTGCTTGCAGTGGCCACTGCCAGGCCCACAAGTAAAAAGGATTGGATCTCTATCGCCGTTATTGGAATCAAATCTGTCAAATTCCACTCTTTATAATGAATGAAATGATGCAAAAAAATGCTTGCTGCACACATGATTATCAGACAAGCATGTGAAAGCCCCACTTGAACTTAATAACATCATATAACTAGACCTCTGTTTTGCTTGATGTACGATCTTATGATGAAGTCATTAAAGTAAAATATGCTCTCAGTGGATTAGATGCGGTGTTGTCTGGCTACTCTTTACAGTGGTGATTAAACACGGACGATATTGAGTCGCAGGAAAAGGATCTAACCTCTAGGTTTATTGTTATTATTTAAATGAAGGATAAACATGATTTATTTGATGAATAAAAATCCAATATAGATTTGGCTGCTGTCCTGTATTTCAAGGTATGATCCCTCCGAGTGTTAGACAGAGTTCACTTAGTAGCACTATACGGTGAAAAACAGGAGCAAAGAACACGCCGTTAATCTTCTTGCTACTCCAGCTGTGGAAAGTAATGCATAACTAAAAGTCCGCTTAAATGAATTAATGACTTCAACCATGAACTTTTCTCCCAAAACGACATGAATCTTCTCTGACTGATAATGCGCCACGACCCTGGAGTGTGAAGTCCCTGTTGCCTTCAGAGTAGCCACTTAATTGATTTGCAAATTATTTAAAGTTTGCGACGCCCATGGGAGTGCTGGTCTCTAATGCTGGCTCATTTCAGAGCCTTTACGCATTAGTGACGTGAAGAAATCCAATATGAGAATAAGGACGATAGCTGGATAAACAATGTTTTCCCAATTTCTTTTGCGCTGTGTTGTTGAGACTGCAGCCATTTTTCTTTGACACTTGTGTCTGATACATTTTGAGGCATCTAAACGATTTACAAATAAACTCGCCTCTCTACAAAAACCTTGACGTCAAGCTTTACATCTGAAGTTGAGATTGAACTTGCTTTTGCAGGCAGACCATTCATAAGCATTGAAAAATACCTTTAAAAAACATCCAAGTTACCTGTTTTAATGTTTATGGATATCAACTTTCAAAGGTAATTTCTCGTGCCCCAGGGTGCTGGTGCTAATATTTTTTTAAAGGACCAAAAATAAATCACAAGTCAATTTATTCGTATAAAACATGCTTTCGCATAACATTTAAAATGTCTTATCTTTACCCATTTTTTCGTCTTATGCATTATTGAATTACTTTGTACCTATAGATTAAAAAAAGTTTGGAATAGCATTTTACTAGGTTAAAAAAAAATACTGTGTAAAAAAAATCCCAGGAAAGCACGTTTTCAAATCCTTGACAATAAATTCTGCAAGATCGGTAGCATCAGTTGACTATGATTTGCAGAATTCATTCAATTTGTGTATCGCAAAATGCAGGTGACATTCCTTGGACACTGACAACAATCCAATAAATTGAGGAATTGGATCATTGTTGAACACTAATGCAATGGCTCCCACGATTTAGACTATTGCCACTGCGAAGAAATCTCTGCGTTAATATCAAGGAGCCTCTAATTTGGAGCCATTAGCAACTGCTGTCATTCAGACACACGGTGTCGGCCCGATTTAAATAAAATGAAATGAAGATAGTTGTTTCCGGTCCCTTGGCTTCACTCATTGCCATAAACATATGCTCTGCGCCCCGCTTCTTTCCATCTTATTTATGACTTTAATTTGTTGTGTGGGCTGCGCAAGAAATCAAATTTAATCCAATCCTCCCAGGGACCCTGTCATATAATAACATGGTAATTTCTGTATATCCTTTTGAAAAATGAGGAAATTAATTCCTCCTGACATGTTCTAATTATTCCAGTGTGAATGGCGGACCGGCTCCTCTCTTTTCCCTCCCCACTAGACCCCCCTAAGTGTCAGTTGCTGACGGGTGGCGAGGTGCTAATGCTGACCAGCAGCGCGTTTAATTTGAAACATGGGCAGACACCTTTCAACACACCTTGCTAATGTTGGAGTGGCTCACACAAATTAATTCACTAGTCATCTGGCAGGGCTGTCAGAGGTGTGTGTCTACATCAGGAGTCTGTGTGTGTACATGGATATCAGTGGGGCGAGGTCAATTGAAGCCGACTGACACCAACAAAGGTATACATTAAGTGTGTATGTGCATCTAGTACGTGTGCATTTATGCATGACCAAATGTCAGAATTTGGGATCAGACTTTGTGACTAAAACAGAATTAGGACAGCTTTTCCAGACTAACAGTACGTGTCACACATACCCCACTCCACTGAGAGACTTTATGTCATTTAACTGTCACCAAGCGGTCTTTAACTTGTCATTTAATTTGAATATAAGGACAGTTGCGCAAAAATGAGACATTGAGTAGTCTAATTGGAGAACTAAGTGAAAATCTTGGTTGCGTTACCAAACACCACTGCTGGTAATAGACCTTATATTGACATCATATAGTGTCACACCACCTCCCCATAAAGATGTTCAATTTCAAAAATGACTTTTTTTGCAGAGAAATGTATTATGCTGTTGTTTATTATAATGTTTCACACAAGTCGACCATCAAAGCTTGTGTCTCGCCCAACTTTAATACTAACAAAAGCTACAACAGTTATTTCCCCCAACTGTTTCAAAATATTAAGCGCCATGTGGAATTAGATACAAAGCAAATTGCCGATTTGACAGTCTGAGAGGCGTAAATTAATCTCACATTACTCACCTATATCTTCCCTCTGCATCAATCAATATGCAACCCCCCAAACGTATATACATAACGTTTCCGCCTGAAAGGGATAATATACAGTGCAGTAGATACACATATTGGCAATTCAGAATATAATTTTGACTTTTTTTGATTGCCTGAAATTGAGGGGCGTAAAAAAAATACATTAGGCTAATTGAAGACCTGGTCTTAGTTGTGAATGGTTGTTTGTCTGTACACTATGTGCCCTTGAATTGGCTGCCACCAGTCCAGTGTGTACTCCGCCTTCTTTCTATAAATCAGTTGGGATTGACTTCAGGTCACCCTCGCCACCCAAGTGTTATACATTGCTATAAGCAGTTCAGAGTACTTGAGTATGAATGTGTTCCTACTCTAAAGCTATACAGTATCTAAGCAGCTAAGACCGGAAGATAAAAAAAATAAACAAACAAAACTTAGTGAGCATTGGAGTCGCCTTGAAACCACAGAGCTGTAATTGATTTGCTGTGCGAGTGTGTGTGTTGTCTCTGGGCCGCAGAACAGAAGACTCATGGTCGTGGCGTCATGGTCGAGGAGAAGAGAGCATGGCTTTGTGAGCGGTGGGTGGGTCCCCCATGAGTCAGAGACAGGAGAGACGTCAACATGGCCGCTACGGCCCACTGGGACTCAAATCCCACCCCTTACCTCTCTTACACCCTTTTAGGGTTAATCACTGTCACTTTGGATCCGTGCAGAATGAGAAAACAGTCTAAAAGTCCACTATTAATTGACTAGTTTGGAGAAAGTTTCAGAGGCTTGGTTTTCTCAGCATCCCTAATTCTGAACGGCGATGTTTCGGTTCGGAGTGAACCATGGTAGGATGTGTGCGGCTAATTTCCCGAAGCTCACACTACACTACACACGACGCGAGCTCGCTCATAACTGAAGACTGAGAGCGCCGTCTCATGCCAAGACCCACATGGCTGCTGGTGATGCATTAAATCAGCAGTCAATTTGACTGGAAGTTTGAAATCTGGCCTAGGTTAAGGGGATGTGCTGAGGCCGTGTTAATAGCGAGCTTGTTGTCCATATGGTAGTGCTTTAATAGAGCACATTTGTTGCAGATGGTGGGAGACTTGGTGAGGCAGAGGGAGCTTTTGGCAGGGGCTCATTCTTCGAAAGGGCCGCCGCGCTGCGCCGCCTGATCCGACCCGGGCCAACTTAGTGATGTAGAGCCTCCCTGCCCTTGAATTGTGGTTGGGTTTTAATTTAAACCCATTCTTTTTTTTCTTTCTTTTTCTCTAAGAGGGGCAGATATAATGGAGCTCACTCACATTTTCCTGAATTTGGTCGTTTGAGTTCCAAACCACCCCTTTGCTTCCATGCTCTTAAGTTTAGTTGTTCCTGACCACAGCGGGACTGCAGACAGCCGACACAGCTGAGGAAACACTGGCAGCGAGAGTGAAAGAACAAGGGGGAATGGAACGAAACCCAAGATTTATAGATAGGACCCCAACGTGGCCTGATTGATCTATTAAATCTTGTTGTAGGATGGAGGCAATACACACACTTTGTGATACGGTCGAAGGTCGAATTTCGGAACATTTGTGTTCCAACGGCATTGGATTTAGTCATTGTTTTTATAGCCGCTGGTGGCTTTTGCTTTTTGCACTCGGAGAAGTGAGGAGACACGCTTGATCTGTTCTGCACTGTTTGACGGGTGTTTTCTCACGTTGTCACCGACTTGGTGTGGTGATGGTATTATGTGCGCTGGGCCCAGCTGAGTGGAAAAAAGAGGCGAGCAGCAGTGCCCCTGGCTATTGCTCTCCCGCCTCCCCAGACACCTTATTGTGAGAAAAGTCTCAGCTGAGCCCTCTGGGCCTTGCGGATCCACTGTCTCGCTAAGTGCTGGCCAGACTGAAAGGCACGGTGTCCTTGGGCCCGGTTCATTCTTTCCATTGTCTCACGGGCCAAGACGGAAAGCGGAGAAAATGCCAATTTACACACGTATCACTACAAATCTTATGTCTAATCTCCTTAGCGCTTGTGGTATTCATGACGAGGTGACTGACTTATTAGGTTTGAAAATGACTCCCATTGAACATGAAGTGAACATTAATCCGTGGCTCTTGAGTTTAAAGACTTGCACGGTGAATTTGGCTTTTATTTTGGAAGCATACGTCTGAATACAATTGTTGAAAAATGAAAAGACTGCAAACCATGGAGTGTTCAATTGTAGAGATGTCGTGTCTAGTCCGTGTTTGGGTTGCTTTGTTTTCATGAGGGGTTACTTCTTTCCGTATTTATTTTTTTAATTCTTAATTAAATAAAAGGTCATTAAAAATATGCGAGACGGCGTGAAAGCAGTCTTTGTAGTCTATAATGCTTTTGCTTTTAGTGGCTCGTTTGTTGTTATAGTAGATTACAAAATACATTTTTCTTGTTTGTTTGTAACAAACGTAAGCAATAAAAGTAATTCTGATTGGCTAGATCGTTTCACTGTTCAAGAAGAATTATTTGTCGATGTTACCTTTCCCTAACCCATTTTTTTTAGTTGTATATAGTGATGACCTGATTAGGCACACAAAAATCTGCTTAAAGTAAAGCAGATACACCTTGAATACGGTTTCTGAGTGCGTAGTTGGAACCATAATGGCGTATACAACAGCGTTAATTTTTTAAAACAATTTTGGCCTCGTTCTACTTTCTGAATAAGTTCACTCTGGACATAACTTAGACCATAATGACATTCATAGCATAATATGATAAAATAAATAATCTACTAATTGTCATTTTGATGAAAAACTCTAAACTAGACATTTTCTCCCACTTCTTGAAGCACGTGGATTTGCGATATTTCCAAACCAAGCCTATAACAATAAAAGTGTAGAGGCCATGCACCACTACCAAACTCTGTCCAAAGTCATTTTTAGCCGCCTACTTTGTGGACAAGGCTTCTGAACGACCCCTACAAGCGGTGACATCATGACCACATCCTCCTGCCTCATTGACGCTGCACGCCTCATCTCGGGTCCCTTGCGGCCGAGCTAGAATCAGCCGCAGCGCCCTCGCCACACATGGGCTGCAGCTGGACCACCGTTCGCTACTCTGAACAAACTGAAGTTGCGCTGGGATCTGCGGTCGGAGTGCTGGATGTTCATGTATATATCCGTACACAGTTGTGGGAACGGGCTGTATAGTGATCAGTAGTTTATGTGATGCAAACATATCATCAGGCTCTCGGCCCAAACCCACGTTGTATGCAAATCTGCTCCCTCGATGCAACGAGGTATAATTAATGATGTCAGTACGTAAAACGCAGCGCACGGATGCGTAGCTGGATTTCTGATTTAATTAAAGACACGCCGTGTTATAAAGAGGAACATGCCTACTCTATGTGTTTTCTGTTGCATGATTATTACTATAGTTTCTTAGTGAAAATGGTTCTCTGTGATTTCTCCTGCCAGAACCCCACACGCTGACATGGAAGGCTTTCTTCGTAGCAGCTTTTTACTGAGGTTAGTTTCATTTTCATTGAGGATCACAGGTCGGGTCAGGGTGGACGTGGGCTACCGGGGGGGGGTTCAATTTCTCCACACATTTTTTGCTTCAGACTTTGTCCCTGTGTGTATGCGTGCCCTTGTTTGTGTACATTTGAACGTGGATGCTAACACAGTGGTGTGTGTGATGAGTGCGACCATGTTGCAGAGAGACCCAACCAGACTGAAATAAGTTATCAGCACCAGGGTTCGATGTAGAATGGGTGTCCCCTTTCTTTCCCCTTCACGTCTTTAGGGATCAGCAGATCAGGCTTTCTGGTCTTTACACCGCATGCTTTGGTCCCACCCCTTGTCTGCCCTCCTTTGCTAGCCCACCTCATCAGGCCCCATCGTCTTTGTCATGTACTCTTCTTTCCTGTGGTTTTTTTCTGTTTGTATGCAAGCCACCCTAAAGATTTATATTTTTCGCCTGTGATTCTAATTAAAAAAAGTGTGCTGTCGTTTGACACAGTGAAAGTAAATAAGAGAATGGCTTCTCTTCTATTCATCCACCTTCTCTAGGCTCCAGTGTTGCTCCCTAATTAGGGTTGGCTCATTAGAAGCCACAGCAGCAGCATCTGCTTTTCAAAGCCTCTGTCAGGCAAACTTTACTAAAGCTAATGAATCCTCTTTGATTTCCTTCTCAAAAGGTCACTTATATGATTAAATTAACAGCAATTCTTTGGTCACACTATGAACAGTTGGGGGCATTTAAAAAGAGAGAACAATTTGATACGATTACATTTTACGGTTGAAACCGGTTGAAGAAAGCATATGAGCTAAATGATTTTCATGCATTGACTTGTTTCTTTTTTTTAATCAATTCAATTCAATCATTTAGATCAGAACCAATGGCATGCTGCATCTTAGACAAAAAAATTAGCAAACACTGAAAATAAGGGGGCATACATGACCACCAACTGTTTCCATTTGTCCTGAAGTTGTGAGAAAAGACACCGTTATTCAGACTTTAATCTGCATCCTTCTGTCAGAATGTGTTCTCATTAAACAAGAAGCGCCAGTGGAAGGATAGTGCTGGGCTTTGATTCAGGGTTAGCCATTTCACTTGGATTGAACTTGCGTTTCCTGGGGTTAGAGGGATGAGGTATGGGGGGATGTGGCATTTAAGACATTCCTCAAGTGAAGAATCCGAGCATCTTTTCTCAAGCAATCGAATTAGGTCAAAGGAAGCTTTGTGAGTGCGCATCTCTACAGTCAACATCATGTAATGATTAGATAAGTCTTTCTTAAGATGAGAAAAGTCACATTTAGGACTCAAAATAAGTTATTTTGTGACATTGTTAAGAAATATACATCAAAGTTTACTCGATCCACAGAGGAATTCTAACTTCCTATTAAGTCAAAAACTGGTGAAAACACTGTCAGATAAAATACTTTCTTCTTAGCTCCCTAAAACAATGCGAAATCCCACATGATGTATATCACTATGTTTCACTGATTTTCTTTTAAAAGCCTTTTAAACAGCTGCGGAAGACCCGATAAATTTGCTTAGCCAAAACGAGATTGTGGAAGAAAAGGAAGGCAAACAAAGATATGAGCTGAGTGAAAGAGAGGAAAGAGATGTCTTCAGTTTCTGTCTACTCCCAGTAGGCTGGACCCCTGATTCCCCCCCTGAATTTTCTGCCATTATTTGATGTAATGAAAGGAGAAAGCGTGTAACATTGAGATTGTTAATTAATTTAGTCTAACAAGATGAAGATAAATGAAGCCCACTGAAGGTTGACTAGGCTAAGGGGCCCACTTAGCATTTCTCCTGCCCTCTAGTTCTGTCTCCGTCACTCTCTTGCAATGCTGGTGGTACACAGCTAAAAGTGCTGGGATGTACTTGGCTCTCCCAATGGAAGTTTACCTACATGGGATGTCAAAGGTCTACACACCCCTGTTAAAAAAAGTAGAAAAGTAAGAAAAAACTCATTTTAAAAATGGGGTTGTGCACACATGAGCAAACCAATTACCTAAGATTATTTTATTTTATTTTACCAGCTCTCTATCTTTTCAGTTTTACAGTTCCCATTAAGAGCGTCAAGGATATTTTGTATGTTGGTTGCAAAACATTTTTAATGACAAAATAAAAATGGTTTGAAAAATGGGTTCATTCACAATTTTTTTTCTCCTAATATCTACTTTGTAGAAAGCAATCTATCTTTGTCTTCATCTACAAAGGGGTTGGCCTCGCACCATAGATGAACAATTATCTAATGGAGTCATTTTGACATGTTCAATAAAATTCAGCTGACATCCCCGATTAGGGAATTGGCCATTTAAATTTTTCGGTGTATATAACAAATCACTTTCTTTCAACCTCTGTTGAATATCCTCCATTTCCACAACAAATATGGAGGCACATGATGAAAATGTGCAGTCTCTTTGACCATGCGCCCGTCCCCGTAAGGTTGTTATTCTGTGAGGCCAGACAGTTGACAGTTAGGAGGATATCTGTAGTCTATCAGGGCCTTTCTTCCTCAGTAGAGCCTTTGTACAGGATCTTCGTGACAGCACAGGCCAATCATTATCACTCCCATTCCTCGCTCCTGCTGTTCTCAATCTTAACAATGGCTCGTTGATTGTATGGAAAGCTTTGGAACAACTCCGTCTTCTGTTTGGTCGGTGAGACCTTGCTTCAAAGTGCAGTAATTGAGAATGGCCTCATTATTGTTATTTTTGTAACTGCCCTCAGGAGAAACATGTAACATGTACATTGCTATTTCTTCAACATCGATAAGCTGACCACAACGATTTCTGCCCGAGAGAATCACGACTGATTAAATGTGAGAGTGCTCTTGTCCATGACTTAAAAGGTGACACTTTTTTTAGGTTGACAACAAACTGTGAATTTGACCATTTAGCCCCGTTAGTGTGAAGGGTGAACCTAGATAATAGAGGAGCACTGAGAACCACATGGAAATCTCAAAATGTTCCAATAGCCCTTTCTGTGGACTTTGTTCAGTCCAACATGAATCACTTAATGAAAGACCAATACTTGACGAGTGCTTTTAGTCAATTTAAATTTATCTCGCTCTGTCACTCTTTGCTAAGCCATTCAAAATTGCCATGTTGTATCACATGTGAGAGCATGTTCAACCCCAAAAAAGAATGGGTGCCCTCAATTGCTTCTTTTCATCCTTGACTTTGATTCGTATTATTAGCATAGAGCTTTAATATTGAGGAAAGTCTAATCCGTTCTTTACAATCACGCCATGCTTTTTGTTGTTCAATTAAAAATATGAAAATAATGTAGTGCAGTTTTGTAATGTTGTTTTGAGTTGACAGTTTTTCGATTGTAGTGCAGCAGTTGCTGATGATGTTCAGTTCTGTTCAATTTGTTTAGTTGGAGTTTTTACAATAGACTATTCCTAAAAAACAAACTCATGGACTGCACTGGTTTAATATGCAACCTAAAATAAAAAAATTGCCCTTCAAGGGACATTTAATAAAGTGAAGTGAACCAACATAAAAAGATGAAACTGTCCAGCGTCTCGCTTGCTATCAATTTGCGTATACATTTGCTTCCTCAATCTAGCTCACAGTGATCTCAGGTCACAGAATGGTTGTGTCTCGCTGTTAGTTCTGCCTCCAAAATGGCACTCTGATTTTTTTAGTCAGCATTTTCAGAAGCGCTCGGAAAAACTGAGAACTAAACCACAAAGTAGATAGTTGCATTTTTTTTTCACGTGTCACTGAAGTTTGTATTGGACTTTGGCGACATCAACAGAGCAGTGTTAAGTTGAGCCACTAGTAAATCAGCCTTCAAAGGAAAAGGTCCGCCGGCATAAAACACTTTTGTTGTTGTTGCAGAGTTATTGACTCCTGGAGTCACTCACAGTGCCACTTTTTAATTCAATCTTTAAAAATCTGTCAGTCATATCACCGTTCTGAAATTGTCTTTGATTTAAAAGAGCTTTCGCAAGCACGTCTAAAACTGAAGAGCGCTGCTTCGCTGAACATGATCACTCCCCAGCTATAATGATCCATGACTAGCAAGGAACAGTATCTGTTTCTCTTTGAGTTTTATGTCCCTTATTACAGCTGCAATACGTCTGGTCCCATTAAGCTAATTTATGGCTGAGGCCAGTGCGACGGCGGTATAGGTTAATGAATTTGGCATTACTAATTAAATGTTATTGAAGGATGAATATGAATCCTATAGCAATAGCAGGGTAGAGGGGTGGGGAAGAGAATGGGACAGAGGACTTTTCTGCACTTTCTCTTTGCTGTAGTCAGACAATGAGCAAAGCCGGAGATGTGAATGGAAAGGCAGTATTGACTATAGGCTGAATCGGAGGAAAAACATGGCGCCCTCGAATATTTTCCTTATGAACTTGGTCTCCGTCGACGGCGTTAGACGTACGATGTAATTGGACTTGTTGTGACGGCAGTGCTCGTTTACCGTCAGCCCTCACAGGTCTAATGGAATGGACGTCTCTTTTGTGTTCACACGACTTTATAGTAAATACAGGAAAGCCGCTCGGAAAACAAAACAAAAGCTTTTTACTCTCGTATGGAATATTGTGCAATTATTGAATTCTGAGGCTCTCAGTGAGTGGAGGAAAAAATGATCGTTTTTATTCCTGGATTTTAAGTATTTCCCGACCTGTACAAGTAAGCCTGTACATGATGTGAAACATGTTCAAATCATTTGGTTTCCCACACAAATTTCAATCCAACTATGGCTTCCGGAAACTAAACAGCAGAGAACAATTTTATGATTCAAAGAAGTTCCACACATCTCTCTTGTGGGGAGGGGGGTTGTACCCATTATATGTTTTTCAAAATCATGACTTGCTCGTGGCTCATAATATATATGTAGTTCAAAGCTTACTTTTCACACTTGGTGAAATATCAGATATGCTTTGTGAGAGCTAAAGCATTCAATTTAGATTTCAATTATCATGTTAGTTTAGTGATTAGACTTTTTAGTCCTCCAGGAATCAGACCTCTCAGCTCCACTCTATTCCACTTCCCCTGCAATCACATCCCCTTGATGAATTGCGCATATAATTACGGAACTTATTGAATATGCAGATCGCTGCTGACTCTTCATGTGTGCTTCATATTGCATCAACTCTAACTATATCAAACAAGGCTTTTTCAGCGGTAGAGACCATGCACTTATAATGAGAGTGAACCACTGCAAATTCAAATATGAGATCATCAAATGTTTAGACTCTTTGCTGTGAACGTGTTTTTGTGTGCTTTTGGCCAAGACTCCGGTCAAATGAGATACTTGGCACCTTGCAACCAGGTGTGCCATTACAACCCGTCTGAGTGGCTGGCCAGTCACTGCGCGAAGCGTTTATGAACTTGTCCAACATGAGGTATTTCTTCCATGTCACAATATGTCACTGTTGTTCCCTGACACCATTCTCTATGATGCAATTCTCAGAAGCAGCGAGCACTTTGCAGGCATCCACAGAAGGGGTTGCGGGAAATTTATGATACCTTTATGAGAGCTTTCTTATTATCTGCCTTACTGCAGAAAAACTACACACACCAACAATTAATATTTCATTTATTTGAACTGGAAGGACAGGCCAAAGGATTGGACGTTTAGAGCAGTCAATGACACCCCATGGTTATGAACATGTACAGTTATCCTTCAACAATAATTAAACAAACCGGTTGCTTCTCATAAGTCACCGTAATATATGGTATGCATTGGTCACTTATGGAACTTGTTTGGAAAAAAATAGAACAAAAGTACAATTTTCCTTTTGAAATGAATGAATTACTTTTGTAGCATTTTCTACAAAAACAAGTGAAAGCCATTGTATCTGCCCTTCTTACATACACAAGAATCTGTGAAAAATGCAGCTGTTCGTTACACTTGAGTAGAAAGCAAATAGACAGACGCACGGTCAAAGCTTGCGTGTGGAGGTGGAGCACGAAAACACCGTCGAACAACATTAATCCCCTTATCAAATATTTGTCTGGCCTTCACTCACTATTTGCCTTCTGTTTGTGTATCTTTAAAAAGAGTGAATATGGCCTCAAAAAGTGCACTTGATATATCTTTATAAAACCTGTTATGTTGTGGAGCATTGACTGTGGCATTGGTGATTTTCAACTTTGGATATATGACCGTTGTTGATGATATTTCTTTTGAAATATGTTTTCCAAAATAGAAAAGACTGGAGTTATTTACCCAACGGATTCATTTGAGGTCAAGGAGTGACGCTCGACAATAGTCCTCTTTGTGTAAAGAACACCTTACTTGAAAAGGAGGAATATAGTTTGAGATGAGGAGGTTATTTTCTCACAGAGCGAAGCAGTTCTCCACCGTGCTGTGCTGAAGCTCAGCATAATGACTGTGGTAGCAAGGAACCACAACAGAGGCGGCAGGGGTGAGAGGCTGCCCAGGAAACGCAGACCAAGCGCACATAAACTCTGCAGCAGTAGACTTGTGCCTTTTTCAAAGAGTAATTGACTTAATTATTCCATTTCTAAGTCTGCTTCATGATTTACAATGTCCACTTTAAAAAATGAAAAGATATTAGTTTTGCTTAGTAAGTCACTTGACCTAAGATCCTTAGAAACAGTATGATTGATAAGCAGAGCTTTATTTTTATTTATTTTTGTAATTAATTAACAATCAACAAAATGATTCTATACAAAAATAAATTAAAGCAGAAACAAAAATAAGAGGTTTGAACTCGATTGCTTCTTCTTTCGGCAGAATCCTCATTGGTTAAACTGTCCGTAATGAAAATCCGTACCCACTGTGGGCCTTTGTGGAAATTGTTTGAGACCTCTTCATGGCTTTTCTGGCCATTTTTTTGCATTTCATGATCTTAAATTCCTTTCTTCTTTATGGAGAAAGAATAGTTTGTCTTTGTAGTTGTGGAAAAGATCAGTCGGAAATTGTAACTTTCAATTTTGGTGTTTGACTTTGATGGAATAGTTCCCATATTATGGCAGTCAGACCAATACAAGGGGTTCCTACAATAATTCTGTGGATTCACCTTTTGGCAATCTTACAAGAGAACAATAGCTTAGTGTTTAACTAACAGAGCCAATTTTACACTGGAGAAATACTAGCTGGTTTGACACAAGGTTTGTAGTGGACTGATGAGACATTTTATGTTGCGGTCAATGTCTGAGCCCGCTACGGTGGGCACTTCCCTGAAGCGCGAACATTATTTTTCTGTTCAAGCATGACTGTCAGCCCGTTGGTTTTTACGACCAGCATGTTTCACATTCATTTACTCAACTTTTCTCTGTGCTGACCCGTGAATATCAGAATTGGTAAAAAAACGATTCATTCATGTCTTGTGTGAACCAGATTTTGGGGCAATTACGTGGATCGGCCTTTTTTTTTTGTATCAACTGTCAATCACTTGCGGTAACTTTTAAAGGCCTCCAAACAGAGCTTCATGGAGTCCTTCACATTTGCTACACTTCTTGTCCAACCTGTCAAAACGCCACACACTGTTGACCATGCTTTCTATTCAGTGTGGGTAAATTAATTGGTTTCAGTGGCTTAAATCAGCAATCAATGTCAGTTTCCCCAAAATAATAAGGTTAATCATAAATCTCTTCTGACCCTTCTTGCTCATGGCTTTCTGCTAGAGCAAATGAATGATCCATTTTGATTTTTCAATTGACATGTCACATAAAACCTTCACCCTCAACCCCTGATGTACCTTTTCCCAAAGACACATTTAACTTTTCTAGTATTCAAGACAGTTATCTAGAATTTACCATGTCATAGCTTTTTCTCACTCTGAAGAATAATTTGTTCCCCTAAAAAAAACCTGTATTTTAATGATAACACTACATAACAATCATTTTGCATTAACATGTGGAGAAAGACAATGTAACTAGTGCCGCACTGATGGGATGGGAAGAGTTGCGACAGCTCAATGAAAGCGTGTCGTTGTACAGCACAATGTCCGTTCAATTAATGCAGTGTAAAGAAAAGGTTTATATCCATTTTGGAATCTACAAAACTATGTGGTTAGAATTTGTTTTTGGGCAGAATTTGTATGTAATAGCATGATGAAGGAACTAATCAAACTCAGATGAAAACTCTGAAGGGGAATTTAATATTCTCCCTATGTGAGAAGACCTCATTACGGGGGTATGCTGAAGCCACTTAACATTTGTTACCATTGGATTTCCAAATGCAAACACTTATGGATCACTCATAATATTCTAGGATGACAACAAAAGGCAATTCCTTCAATATGACCTGTTGTCATTGAGCATTTTTAAATTTTTGTCACTCATCGGGTGCGCTTTTTGTTCCTGACTTCTCTTTTCCTCTTGCTCCCTTTACACTTTTGTGCTTCTCTTTGGTAACGTAGAAGCTTCCCCCTAATGCACTGCCACTCTCTTTTTGCTGCTCAATTCACTCCTCTGGCAACTGTACAAGATGTTCCACTGGCTTTGGTGAAGGGCAGCCATTTGTTGCAAAACTTTGCAGCACACAGAAGAAGTTATCTTTATAAATGACAGAGTGGACATGGCTTGAATGGCGCTTTGTTTACGCTTGTACAAAAAGGGGGCCCCGCTCTATATTTCATCTGTCACTATTGCTTTTCTTTCGCTCAACAATGCTTGATTGTTACCATGAAAATTTCACGTTACACCAACAGGAGATTTCTGTATTATTATGCTCCTGCCAAATTCCGATCTCTGTTTTCCTTCTCCTGCTCACAAAGGGCTCATAACTTACTGTCAAGTGTGGAAAGCCACAAAGCTCCACTGTTGCTCGGCAAATAGGCTTGTGTCATGGGCAGCCTGACTCGCTGTGAGGTTTGCTTAAGTTTTGCAGCCACAACAGTGGCAACACAAGAGCCTTCAGGCGGGTTCAGTGAAAAATTTAAATGTAGAATACCATCAAAAGCTTGTCTCACGTCTGTCTTTAGTTTTCTAACAAAAGGGCTAGCTTTCAGTAGCAGTACAGTCAATTTCCTGAAATACTAGTGACGTAACTTAGAGGTTTCTCAAAAGACAAGGTGCTGTCTGGTCAATTTTTATTATTTTTTTTGCTTTGACTCTTTAGTGCTGATGGCAGCACTATGTGATGGCAGTAAACTCAACTCACATCACAACAAGAAGCTTTGGTAAAAAAAAATTTACCAGCCAATTGAAAATTAGTAAAATACGCCTTTTTTCATTGATTTTTTTTGTGTGTGTAACTCACTCACTGTTCCTTCCTATTAAATCATAAAATTAACATTTATCGGCATCAATGCCAGTGAACGAGTTAAGAAAAAGCTAGCCTTTCCTTTCATTTCAATGAGAAAAGATAATTTGATATTGAAAAAAAATATGATAAAAATAAATAATGTCAAGGTACCGCGCTCCTCACTTTTTCCTATGTAAACATACTGTAAAGTAAACTTGTATGAATTTCAAGGAATTGACATTTCCGATCTAATTTTTCAGGATCATGAACGAGGCTATGGGCACAGGGGAGGAGGTAGAAGAGGAGATGGGATGGAGGGATTTAGTCTGCAAGTGCTCATCGACCCTTTCTAGGGAGTCAGACAGGAACACTTAAGCACTCTCACACCTGTGTGTGCCTTTGCCTCGTGCTGAGCAAGGACACCAGGCCCGGCATCGCAGCAGCTGCACGAGTGTTTAAAGCGGGGGACGAGGTACTTCCTCTCGCGGCATATTATTGCAAATAATTTACCCTGCAAAGTAATTATCAATACTCGGCTCGATATGCAAAGTGTACACTTCAGGTGGCTTGCTCAATTTGCTCTTGGCGGCATTCATTTGGGTTTTAGGCAACGCGCTAACAGCGGACACGTCTAATAGAGAAGCTATCAGGAGAGAGTGTGAAGTGGGGATGAAGTACAGATGTAATTGAGTTGACTTTTCGCAGGGTAAGGTCAAGAATAATGGAGGAACAATTTTACAAAATTAATTTGGACAACTCTCCAGCCTCTTCACTGCAGCAGTTAGAAAAAAAAATCCCTCTTCCCCACCATTTACTTTATTTGAATGCCATTATCTTTAATGACGTTGCCAGCCAGGTTTAAGACATTCAAACAGACTCCATACAACCCCCCCTAAAAAGACGTTAAAAAAAATCCAAGACTTTTTTTCTGAATTCCACGGCACCTCAAAATGTGTGCGCGTCTGCATTTGTGAGTGAGTGTGTTCGGTTTACAGGCTTTTATTACGAGTTGATTATGTACCCAGAAAGCTGGCGGCTGCGCAGCATGGCACAATCACAATAGAGGGTGATAATTTAATTGTGCTAAACGGTGGCTTCCGTGTCAGTGCTCCTCCAGCTGGGAGCTGTCAGGTAGTAATATCTCATTATGGCAGGTGAAGAACCCCGAGGAACCCTACCACGACACCTGCTAGAACAGGAGGAACCCCTGAAGGGAAACCAGCAGATGATTTTGCTCATCTTGTGCGCACACTCATGTCTTTAAATCCCCTAAGTAGTCAGTTCATAAATTGCTTTCCAAATGTTTATATGACAATCCTTTGTATTGGTAATTTATCATGGAAATTAATTAGGTGGTGTGTGATTAATGGCAGTGAAAGTGGCTGATTTATAGCCCAGTGTGGTTCATTAATAGCTCCGTCACTCAGTTTGATTCTGTTACAGAACGTGTTCACAAGGGTACATGTACCTTCGATGTACGGTATCTCCGCTGGAACATCTAAGTCATTTATTAGGCACTAGAAGTTGAACTCAGTCAAGATTTCTTTTTATCGAGGCTGCAAGACGCTGGCCCCTGTGCTCGTACGAAATCTGCTGATGAGTTACTTGGCGCCAGTGTCAATAAAAGGTTCATGGCCGGTGCGGGCGAACATAGCAGGTGAAAGTCAGTCGGACCTTTTGCACGATGAAAGAAGAAAGCGGATAGCTGAGGACAGTTTGCCCCCACTGATTCAAAAGAGCGCATAGATGAGTGGTGCACGACAGCCCCTTTAATACTTTCCAATTAAGCAGAGGTTGTTTTGCTGGACACTGAAACATTATCACAGGGAACAATTCATGAGTCAAAGCATTCCAGGCTATATGAGCTTGTAGCCAGGGAACATAAGTCCTTCAATATTGTCAGTTGTGTATATATATAGAGTGAGAGAGAGAGAGAGAGCCCTTCCCTTTGGTGGCTGACCCTTCCTCTTGTGGCAGCCTATTCAAAATCACTTGGGCTTTGTGTGAGAGAAAGTCGGCACGATGACAGTGTTTCATGGCCTTATTGATTAGCTTGGCTTGTTAGCTGTACATTGTTACACTCTAATCAAGCATGAGGGATGGTAGCCTGTCATGAATTTGAGAACGTCAAGTGCCCCCTGTTTTTCCCCCCCTCTTCACCATATAAAGGCATAGTTGCCCGAAGTGAAGTCACTCAAAAAGTTCCACTCGATGGCTGTTCTGTTTGCTTTTGAGGCCAAGCTTGTAAAATGTGTGATTTCTTTTGGAGAAGATGATTCATTTGTTCATGCTTTACACCCACACCGAATTGAATATAACGCCTTATTTTTCTGCTCATATAGTTTTGCTTTTATTGTGTCACGGCTGAGAAACGCCGTTAGATCACGTCGCTGTGTGATCTCGATGAGAAATAAATATCCAACTTGCCCTTAGATATTTTTCAAAGAATTATTTCTCCTTTCAATGACATGAGGTGGTATTGTGTGGGGCTCGTCAGGGGAGGGGGCGGGGCCGGGGCAGCTCTCGGCACTCTTTAGCTGCCTGAGCGCAAAACCTCCGTGCTCTGCGGATAAATTATTAACTCCTGCTGACAAATACTGTTATGGAGCCTGCCACAGATCTGTTGCATTCTTTAACAAGATTGCTGTAGACACATGTTACAGGAGGATGGAGTCTCCATCGCTCTCGCTCCATCCCCTTGTCTTGCTCACGCCTCAGCAGTTTGACTGATGGCTGGAGACTCAAGTAAAAGTGCCTGAGAGACTGAATATTTTAGTGGTAGAATAATGCCACTTGATTTAATGTGTAATACAAAGGCAGTGCTTTGTTTCACTCTCACACTCCATTGAGGACATAGCGTTTGTTGTACTCCTGGCTCGGGCTTTTTGGGGGCATTAATAAAAAATACCTCGGTGTAAAAAGTCCCCCGGCGGCACACATGCGAACTTCCATTTCTCATTTATTTTATTCTAATTGTAACGGCTTTCTGAGCTTTGCTGGATTTGGGGATTTTCAATTAATAGCAATTGATGAGAGCACTTTACGTTGGTTACAATTACAGGAAATGCATTCAAAATGAAGGCTGATTCCTACAAAGACATAAGCATAGACAGACAGGCAAACAGACAGACACAGGTACTTTTTGTGGGCTTGTTTGTTCAGCTGCCGAGACATACGACATGAACTTAGGCCACCTTTGTTTAGGCCCACTCCCTGCTTTGCCTGATCTGTCACAGTGCACCAGTGTGTGAATGTGAATGTGTGTTACACTTGAATAGACAAGTCAATGTTTGTTAGTCACCAAGACTGGACATTTGTAGCTGTATCAAACTCACCCAGGTGAATATTCTGTGTTCAATATGTTTATTGAAATGTATGAGGGTTACAAAGACATGCTATTTATCCAGTTACTGTTCACTTACAGCAGCCAGATTTGCCTTAAAAGAAAAACAAATTATTTTTCAGGTGACTATTCTCAAGTTGCTAGATAGATTTACTATAGTTTTGTATCTTTTTTTCAAAAATGTACTTGCCTTTTTTAAATTGAGTTACTTCCTAGTCAGAAAAGTTTAGATGCACTTCTTACAATCTAAATTTTCTTTCCAAATTGCATGAATGGTTGAATTATTTGTGGAGTCATTTTCTATTCCTGGCTGATAGCCCCACTGTCTGGCTGACCCACTGCCTGAGTATCTTGGGGTTTGGCCCAAGCCCCAAGCAGGCACAGTTCCAGGCTGAGATCAAGCTATCCATCTGCATTAAACAAAAGATTAGGGACCCCACAGCCTGCTCCGGACCCCGCAGGCAATTAAGTAGAACGTTGTAGTACAGGTGCATTTCTTGTTGTTCCTAAAAACAACTTCCAAAACATATTGAAACCATTGAAGAAAACTGCCCTTTTCTGCATTGCTCTTTCTATTCCATTAATAGTAATAAAGTGTATTTTTCTCACTCTATAGCAGAGTCATGTCTTCCAAGCAAGCCACGTCTCCTTTTGCCTCTGTGGTCGACGGAGATGATGCCATGAGCCAGGACCACTTGTCTTGGGAAAAAGAGGAGACGGCAGACGCCCACTGCACACCGCAGCTGCCGCTGCACAATCTGCTCCATGGAAAGACGCACCCTGATGAAATTCAACCGCTGAGCACTGTACCTCCAGAGAGTGACTGGGACAGTTTGGTGTCTGCCCAGCAGCGCATGGTGAGACACAATACAAAACCAACAATTGCATCTGCACTAAAAAATACAAGACTTGAAAGGAAGGAAGCCAGGGGATTATTATTCCCCCAAAAAATCATGATGTCGATTCATGGAAAAATGAAAGTTATTTATTTCTATGCTAAGATTCCATAAAGTCAGCAAAAACAAATAACTTTCAATTCTTTAGGCTTCAGTTTTAGGCTCACAAACGTGCACCACGGTATTACTAATCTCCCCTTGGTGTTGCCGATCCAGTCTCAGCAGGCATTCATTGTCCCTGTCTTGTACAAAGAAGCTGATATTCTATCCGTGGCTCCAGCCCCTCAGAGTAATGAAACCTCAGAGGTCTCTGTATAAGCGGCTCTGCCAAATACTAAAGCATCATCTATTCTCAGCGTAAACAGAGGAACTTTCCCCTAAACATTAGCAGTGACACAAATCCCAACTGTGTCATGGCCAGAAGACTTGGCCTTTTCTGCATCCCTTGAGCTTGCATTCTTGTTACTATAAAAGAAGCATGTCTTGTCCTTGGTAGTTGAGTGTTGTTCGCCAGCTTGTTTTGTCATAGCTAAATTTGCAGCCACTCTCCAGATGCTGTACATTCTTAGTACGTAGCTACTTTGATGTTGGCTGAGTAAAGAGTAGCGCGAGCACTTGTGAGCGAGATGCACACAAGAGGCAGGTGGTTGCCTTTGACAGACGGCAGAACGGTAAAGACACCCAGAGGGCCTCTGAAGTAGCTCTGCAGTTGGTCGCGGAGACCCTCAACACACATACAGTATGCACACACACGTATACAGTCACAAAATTAAACTCTCCTAGTGATTTGAGCGTAAGGTATTGGTCGAAGATCACACCTTATTTTGTTCTCACAAATGAATCGGTCTTAGGCTTGGTCCAGATCCAGTAAAGTCATTCTGAGTGATTTTTTGTTTTTGTGTAAGACCGGTCTTGGTTGTTATCTTCAGCGAAACACTGTAAGATTGTGGAGAAAATGTTCCTAAAAATCATCAGTAGTATGCAATTGCAATTCCTCATTAGTCTGGTTGGTTTTATGATAAAGAAACAAAAATGAAAGTTGTTAAGGTTTAAAGCTCTGAAAATTAAAAATGGAGTCAGGAGAGCAAACCAAAACAAGCTTAGTTGAGAGAAAAGCATAAAAAGACACTGTGGCATGATACAAAAGACAAAATAGAGGCATAAGGCGAGAGGAATGAGAGTGTGCTGATTACCTGACTCCACTGCTGTGCCTTGCGTCTGTGTAGGCTGTGCCCTGAACCCGTGCCAGCTGATTAACCCAGCACTCCTCCGCTAGCCTCAAGCACTCTCCACTGTCTCTGCCACACTGCATAATCATCCAACACAAGGTTGGGAAGTGCACAGCGGGTCGGACAGTCGTGCCACCCTGGCGCTTGGTACTAGACCACCCGACTTACTGTTGCATTTCTGCCTGGAATGAGGAATTAGCCCTGTGCATTTTGCTGCATTTGTTTTTTCCCACCAAATATTGACCCAGACATTGCTATCACAAAGATGATCTGTTTAATGGTCTAGTGAGAAGCCTGGAAACAGAGACTTTCCCAGCACCAGAAATCGTAGAGACCAAGTCAAAATCAAAACTTTAGAGAGACCAGACGTAGGCTTTCCAAATGTAGTCATGGACCAAAACCGTTCTGAAAAGTAAAACACTATCTTCCTCGACTTACTATGAGGGCGAATATTTAAATCAAACCAAACTGTTCCCCTGTTAAAGCTACTGGCTCCTTGCTGCTTAGCGACCTTCTGCTCCACAAACCATAATTAACACCACCTTCTGTCAGATGTAGCGTTCAGCAATGGCCCGTGTGCCGACTATAACATCACATCTGCAGCGTAAAGCTCCCTCTGTCTCCCATTCAATCCACGTCCCATTCTTTTCGGCCCCCTTCGTGTGTGCTCGTGCACAGGGAGCACTTAGCCAGCCGCCTAGAGACAAGACCCCAAGTTAAATACTAAACCGTGCACAGGTGGGATTGGGAAAAAACAACAACATCTTGTGACAGGACACAGATTTACGACGTCTACAGGCACTCAGCTGAGAATAGGTCTGCACTAGGAAATGAACAAATTACACAGTAGTCACCTGAACACAAATGCACACTCCACAGCAATTTGACAAATTACAGTCCGGAGATTTCCCTGTGTAGTTGGGGCAGCTGAAGTCAAAACGTATGAATATACTACCCTATGCAAGTGCTTCTCATCTTTTCATCTTTTCTCAGTTTTCTCCATCAAGTCCTATTTAGCAGTGCTTCAAATTATGTAAAAACCCAAGACACTGCTGTATGTAATCAGGAGAACAAGCATCATATGTTCATATCAGTGTTTCCGATTCTGACGTTGTGTCAAATTGCTCAAAGGAGACCACTCATTTCTTGTCATTTTCGACTCTTTGTCACTCAGGAATCTGACAGCAATAAAGTATGTTCCTTGTACTCCTTCCGCAACAATTCCACTTCCCCACACAAGCCTGAGGAGGGGGCTCGGGAGCGAGGCGACCTGCTGAGCGCATCAGCGTTTGGAACTCCGGAGCGCCGCAAAGGAAGCCTGGCAGATGTTGTGGACACTCTCAAGCAGAAGAAGATGGAGGAGATGACAAAGACAGAGCAAGACGGTAGGACTTCCCTCTCTGTTTTATTTTGTTTCTTGGATGAGGAAAAACACTTCACAGAATTCAGCTTTCAAAGTTTTTTTCTGCAATATCTAAGTATACTCTTAACTCCCTCTGCTTCCTGGTGGTATTCCAGCTCATTCTTTGGCGTTGTAAGGGGTCACATTTGCTACAAACGTTAAATACTTCAGCTCACTGGCCCTGTAACTAAATGAGGTAACTCTTGGAGGCCTGTATCTTAACTGAAAGACATCTACCCATGTTGGTTTCTCTCTTCCACAGCCTGCAGTCTATAAAGAGTAGGCTGGTGAAAGAAACAAATATTTGAACAAGCTCCAAGAACACATCCCCCCTACTTAATTAAGTCTGTAGTAATGTAACTACATCCAATCAAATGTTCAACCCCCTTGGGAATGCATGTGTCTCATTTAGTGTCTGGGGAGCTCTTAGCTTAAGCACTTCATCAGATGAATAAATTAGACCTCTGTTAGCCCCAAAATAATTTCCCCGTTCAACTTTTAAATATACGTTTGCTGGTCTTTTATATTACACTGGTAATAAGAGACTTGTCCTTTTACCACAGATGGATCTGATTGTATTTACTGTACATATATGGATGTGTACCTACAAAAGAAGTTGTCTTAAACAAAGCAAATTTTCAACAATGTTAGGACTTCTCTCTGTATATGTGCCTCACCAAGTTGCTTTTCACCCTGAACTCTCTATGGCAATGCTTGGCGCCATGGTAATGAACCTCAGCTGGTGAAGCTTGGTTGGTGCCGTAAATTTAAATGGTCAAGTGGATCATGTAATCCACGGCCATATGCCAGTGCGGAGAGAAGAGGGTGCATTGGAGTGTCATACAGCTGTTTTAATCTCCCGTTAATAATAGAGACTTCGTCTGCCTCATGTACCGTGTAGCACAGCCACCAATACAAAGTCCCGTCAGAGGAAATTAGTTTCAAAGGAGGAGAAATGGCAGCGCACAAAAGAGGCACAAAGTTCAGAATATTGTTCCCATGTCGCAGGAACTGAGAGACACTCAAATTTAGAGTGCACTTAAGGAAGCTTCACTGGTGATGATCAGTGATTACTGTAAAAGGGAGGGGAAAGGACTCTCGAGGAAAAGGAAAGGGAAACTTCACCCAAAATTAGTGAAATCAAATTGTGACTTCTTTGCTCATGGACGCAGATATAGCAGAAGACCGAAACATCCAGAATGGAGAGAACACAAGAAGGTTAAAGAAGCCATTTGTTGTCTTAATGACACTGCTAATGTGCTGCGAGCAACAGATGAGCTAAATATACCACTTATCTAAGCGGGACAACTGTTGTTTCCAATTCGGCCGCATTGGTGCCCGTGTGATTGGGATCACCGAGGTCCTCAGAGACCATTCACCATCTGCTACTATTCTTCTTGGGGATTCCCTCCCACGGTCAGAACAGTTCATTGTCTCGATTGACTTGAACTCAAGTGTTGACCACAAGAGTTGTGCATGAGAACACGTTTCGTCGGTGTCATAGACTTTCAATCGATTTTGGCCGGAAGGACGGAGTGATCATTCGTCAATGGCAGCCAATTTAAGAATGGTTTAATGCTGCTGAGCCTCACAATGACTTTTAATTACTTAGCTAGATTAAAAACAATGGTCTGTGTGCAAAGGATTGTACAGAGCATCACTCGGACATTCCTCAGTCTCTCAATTTTTGCCCCTTCACCCGCAGTATGGGTCTACCCTTCTTTTCCATTGTGGGTCCTTCAAGTGCTTTAAGTGCTCGTGATTGTGCTAATGAATGAAAATGTCCTCCAAGCAGTGTGCGCTGCATTTAGCTGAATAGTCACCTTTGCTGTAAAAGCCCTATTAGGCGCAGTTGCCAGCAGTGCTAACGATTGTGCGCCATGTTTACTTACGAGCTATTGTAAAGCATTATTTATGGCTGCATTTCTCTAGACAGCCTTCGTCAAGAGTTAAAAATGTCAAGAAAATGTACAAGAGGATGAGGCGGAAAAAAAAATCCCAGCATTATAAAAAAGACAAAGTGACTGCCGTCAATGGACTCGCGTGCAAGTACAACAATTTTATGTGATGTCCGAATCAATACTTTACGAGTCAACACAGTAATACTTCGTGTGGGGAGTCAAAGATGAGGAACTCTACGCTTGGACCTTCCTGTCTTGACTCAATTTTTGCTCAAGCTAAGTTCTACTTGTTGAATTGTCCTTAAACATGATTCATTACTGTTCAGTCATCCCGTTTTTGAGGACCATTCATTTTAACTCCACTGGACCAAATTAAGATTTTTCTACGATAAAGTAGTTTTATCTGAGCATTTGGACTATTTCAACATGCGATCAAATTTCCAAGAAACTAATATTAAATGAACAGGATAACATGTGCTTCAAGGTCAAGGTGCTTGTCAGCAGGTGCGGACATGAGACTGCTGTTAGTTGGCTGATTTAACTTTAAACACACCAAATGAATATTTCAGCTGTCATTTTAGATGTGTGGATTAGATTGTTAACTCTTTGGGTGCCAATGATGGCAATAGATGTGCAATCCAATGTGACTCCAGTCATTTGTTACAACCCTTAGACTAGTGAAAAGCCATTTGAAGTTGAACCAACACAAGACCACACTATACATTGGATGTTACTTGAACTAGTAACACTACCTCAGACCCAGCTCTGCCTTTATCCCACACTCTTTTGTGTAACTGTAATCCCGGTAGTGTCATTGTGTATTATCACTGTCTAATGACTGCACACGGGGTTGAGCGATCATCATTGTGCAGTCATTACGCTCTATTACGGCAGACGTGTAATGAGATTCGGAGCTGGAGGAAAGCTTTGCAAGAGAATAGTTTGGGTGCTTATTAGCGCTGATCATCTCTGTTCTAACACTTTCTCTATCAGCGTCGCGACTCCCGCTGAGTTCACATGCAGCCGTGGAGGAAATTGCCTGCAGGTGCAATAGCAGAATTATTTTGGGGTCAATTTTTGTAACAATATATGGAATCTTTTAGAAATTGAGGCTTAATATTAAAGGATTAAAAAGTGATACTCCATAAAATGCAGTGTACTGTATATTAGATATGATAAAATGGTCCTTCCCTCCCTCCCCCAGACAGACTGATGCACTTTCTCCCCTCCTCTCCTCGTTCCCTCCCTACTCCCCTCTCATCTCATCCCAGCTGCCGTGTCATCTGCTTCTGCTTAACCCACCTAATTAATAGGAATCTTTGTTATAATGATCTGAGCATGAGCCTCTAACTCCATGCATATGCAATGAGGGTTTCGAGATTCCGGTTGCCGTGGTTGCAGATTTCGAGGCCTTCTTCAGCCACGTAGCTGTTTCTCTTTCCTCTGGGTGCACCGTCCCACTGCTTCTTCCCGGGACCTTCCTGGCAGGGCTCCCGTGCACACTGGCCAAATACCAGTCAAGAATTTTTCCATCCCCTTTTAATAATACGCTGCATTTGGTTTATTTATTTATTTTTGCAAAATCTTTCGCTCACGCATCTTGATGCAAGTAACCTGTTTAATTAAATACTTACTATAGGTTCGTCTGCAATAGTTTTGATCCTTTTGTATGTGTGTGTGTGAGTGAGTGGGGAAATATATCTGTCTGCTCTGTCTTGGCCTGAGGCACAGCGTACCAGCCCAGCGGAGCAGCGCTTGGGTCTGTCACTTTTGTTTGAATAGGTAATGCAGATCTGTTCAACTGAAGAGACATGTGCTGGAATCGCTTGTTAGGACATATGATCAAAAGCTGCTCTCTGCCAATCAATCCTCTTGTCGCCCTGTGGGTCAGACGTTAAATAGGTTTTTCAACTGTACGGCGTGGGCTGTCTGCCAATCTGGCATTAGAACTTGAAAAAAAACGTAGCCCTCACAATCTCTGTTCCCCATCTAATTAAAGTTCTTCCAAATTTACGAATTTAAGTACAATTTTTACGCCAAAATTAATTAAGAAAAAAGGGACTTATAATGTTGCAACTTATTAAAACATATTAACAATAGAAAGGGTTTTACATTTTGTGTATGATTTCAGTCTGCATTTGATTGTGCTTAGCTTTCTGGAGTGCTTGGCATTACATATTTTATCTTTTTTTATTATTTGCTTCTCTTTCTACTGCAATTGACTCAGTAAATTAATTAAGTATTACTCAGTCTTGATGTAGGATAAATAATATACACCTGTGAACTGGTTACTCACAGAATGCATGGTCAAACGAAAGCATTTTCCAGAATGATGGTCCCAAAAACTCTTCACCAGCTCACTTACATTTTCACCAAACAATGAACCTATTTATTGTTCCCCGTCTTCATTCAACCTTTGTCCATTTTTTTTGTCTGATTCATGACCCTGCAGCCTGGTGAAATCCCACATGTGCCAGGCAGAGATGTAAAAAAACAAAGTGCTTGGTCCACCTCCTGATTTATTTACTATCAGTCCCAAAGCAGATCTGTCGCACAAGACACCCGGACGTACGTACTCCCTCCAGGTTTCACTTTACACAAGCAAAGATATAGATTTTGTCGCCCTTTTGCGCCGCTGTCTTCGTCATTCACATGACAAAACAAGCAGCTGCTTCTTCTATGTTCCATTCTTTGCATTCAAGATCACCTTCCCCACTTCTCATATTCCGATTAGTCAACAGTAGCAACTGCTGGGGAGCATTCCAGGGGCCATCTTCCCGGGTTTCAGCTGTTCAGCGTATCCCCCCGCCCTTGCACCCCGGCGACACAAAACTCCCATTGTGATCCTGGCCGTTCTGGCTGCACAGGAACTCCTTGATAGGAGGAAACGGGTGTTTCTTAGAGACAAATCGCAGCCATAGTTGCACAGAGCCTTGCTTGTCCTCACACGGTATACCCCGTCAACTGCATATCAAATCCAGTTAATTATATCACCGCTGGCCAGCGAGACCCTTGTGTTTTGTTTCGTCCAGAAAAATAGCAGCAGTATCACTTTGACTGTTTTATTTGACGCGGCAGCATTTGGAGAGGTGCAGTGATGGTGAAACGCTGACACATAAGAAGGCTGAGGCCATTAATGCTGCTATATTTGTCAGCAGGCTGTGAAACCTCCCTCTCCATTGACTAAATAATAGCCAGCTAAAGCTGGTAAAACGGGGCATGACAGGAATGGGAAACAATCGAACCTGAAAAAGATTTACGGAGGAGGAAGAAGTGAAAATTTGGGAGAACTTGTATTTGGAGTCAGCGTAGCTCAGTGTCGCCGCCCTAGCCTTGGCTTTTCAGTTCTCCGACATTGTACGTAGTTGTACACACAGCCCCACAAAAGAGCCGGTTTCATCTGACCGGGGATCAAAATAGTTGACACGTAACCCACACCCTGGCATACGCTGCCCGTGTGACTCGCTAATGATTTCAGAGCACATCACAGTTCTGTAAATCGCAGGTACATCAACTAATACGTGGCACAGAGACCTGCCTTGACACCTGCAAACATGACAAAACATGTACTCAGGGCCTACTAACAAATTTGCATTGTTTTCCTTTTCTCTGGAATCATGTGCGTCAAACCAGAGTGACAAAAATACTCTTTAATCTGGCAGGATGAAACAAGTGTTTCCTCCCACTCACTGCCTTTCTTTTCTTTCTCCTTTTTCGAACGTAACGTTAAGCTTGTCAGGAGTCATCTCACAGCGAATGAGTAAAAATTTGTTTTATTGCACTGCAACGGCAGATTGCAAGGAGTATAATTATGTGATGAATTCCATATCCTTTTGGATGTTCACTGTCGTTTTTGTCTGCTCTGGTTCACTGCTTAATTGGTTTTTATGTCACATTATCAATTGCATACCGTCAAGTTTATAGTGATGAGTGGTAGACTTTAAAACCATGGAAAAAGTGGAAGCGATATTGCTGACACAGTGCTTTTTCTAAGTAACTTTTTAAAAATATTAGAACATGTAATTGTCCAATGAAAAAGAATGGACATTATTTTTTTAGCGTTAAGTTTGTGCTGTCAAAGTGAAAAGTTAAAATTGTAATTGAGTTAAAGCTTCAAGCGTAAACAATTGTGTTAATGTATACAGTTAAAGCTTTCACTTTACCAGCTATTATATAGGCATGTGTGTATGTTTTTTGTGTCTACATTAATATTGTGAAAGCTTTTTCCTTACAATTGCTAAAACTGATTTTCATCTGATCAATTGGTTCTGAATATTTTACCTAAAACTCAGTCATTTTTCCAACTTGGAATTTGAAAATATAGATATTGAGCCACTGGAAAAGTGTATCTAACTTCCTTCATGTCAGAAAAAGTACTGATCATTAAAGCTGACACAGGACACATTTCAAATGCATATTTTAAATGTAAACAACCATCAATTCAAACAAATAATTCTCGTTAATGAAATAAGCCAACATTTTAAAAATAAAAATAGTAATTTAGGCTTGGTCTTCCCATGTGCTGTGGAGAGTCTCCACGATTAATGCAACTTCCTGTTGACCATGTAACTTGCCGAATATGGGATGAAATTCAGAGAAAGTATTTAAAGTAGAAGTGGATGTTCACTGTCATCAGTGTTCACAGTGTTGGAAAAACTGCTCAAAAACACCCAAGTATAAATTAAAATTTATATGTAACATAAGAATATATATGCATTGTAATAGAGAATATTGACAATGTCAAAGGGATCTTATGTTGTGGATTATGTCCCTTCAACAACTAAGACAAGTAACTGATTTATCTTTAATATTACTTGCTTCGCTCCAACAGCAACACAATACTGTGTGGTGAAACTAAATAAATAAACTATGTTCCAGGTTAATAAAAAGCCTTTAAAATATTGCTTATTTAATGATACTATTGAAGAATAAATATAAAAAATAATGACCTTAGGTCTCGCGCACCGGTAAACAAAATCCACGAACTCTGGCGTCTCTGTAAACAAACTAAGTTTGCGATTTAATAATTAACTACTTTTGAAAAGGGAAAATAAACTGGGCTGGAAATTAAATATACTCTTGCCTTGACTTTAGTTAATTTCCTATGTTGGAATTAAAAGGTACTGTTGAAGCTGAGAATGTTCCCACCCACTCTGACTGCTACAAGTGGCAGTCACTGGCTCCGTGTTGTCACAAAATGTGTCCCTTTTTTTCCCAAATACATACCTAATATTTATAATTCCTTCTATCGTGAATGATGAAATAAAGTTTTGATGTCGATACAAGACTCTTGGCTCGACTGCAAATTTTAATGCATTCATGTGGATCCTATTAGTCTCTTTTTGTCCTTGTAGAGTCAGGCAGCCATTAATTCACTAAATCACTCTGAACGGCCGTGATCACAGCGCTTCACGTTTTCTCTCACCCATCTATTAACATAGATGAATAAATGGGAATGTTTTTGCAGCATTGATTAGTTGGCGAGTGTATTTTTGACAGTTAAATTGCAGGGCAGCCCAACAACAAATATCTAATGCAAGGCAACTGGTAATTAATTTTTTGTATCAAATGGCACTAATTTATTACAGTGCGAAGGTCCAAATGATTACTGACATCAAATGGGAATTATAAATTCAAATAAAGTCCATGTTATGTTCATTTGGAACGAGATGATCAGTACTGTACTGAAATATCAAACATCATTGAGTAGATTTTTATTTACTTATGTTTTCAAATTAGGTTTCGGATATCCAATTAATCCAAATTTGCTCTTTTGACGGGCATTGTCAATTGCAATTTACACCACTTAAATGATAAAGTAAACTTTTTGGATTGATTCCTTCACGTAACAAAAATGATATTGTCTCGCCAATTAATTGGGCTGACGCTGGCGGTGGAAGCGTGCGGAAGAAAAAGTTGATTTGGCTGCGGCAGCGTTTAATGGGCCCGGTTCTTAAAAGTGACCTTGTGGGGTGGAGAGTGGAGCGGCACAGCAGCTCCTTCCAGCTGCACACATGGCATCCATCGGGGGCACAATCACGCACAGTCCCAACACCTCAGGCTCGGACATATGTTGAGTTTTATTTCATTCTTCTGACATTAATCCTATTCACCAGCTGTTCTGCCAGCTGCCACTCTTCGGCTTAAAGGGAGATTGCAGTTTTGGGGGCTCGCTCGGAGTCCTGGTTTATCTTGGCTGCTTCTCGCAAAGTTTCGAGTGCATCTTCCTTTTGACCTTTTTTTTTTTTTTTTTTTTTTTTTTACACCTGAGTTGAAGTTCAGAATCGATGCTCCCATGTATGGTTTGTCATTTATTTCATATGTGCTGACACAAAAGGCAAAGCAATTTTTTTATAAGAGTACTTTAGAGTACCTTGTAGTTGGCCGTGAGTGCATACATATCACAGAGAGAAGACACTTTTGCGCAACATGACAGAGGCTGTAATAGTGCACGTTGATGTCTTCCAATTTATTGGAGGCTTGAAGTGATTACATCTCTGACGACCAGACATCTAAACATTCAGTTATGGACGGCTATTCAAAGTACCAACCTTCTTTTTTTTTACGCCATCAGTGTTTGAATGTGGGCAAAACTATCTGATTTTTCATAATTTTCGAGTCTCATTTTGAATGTTTTGGGATTTTCATTTTACATTCCAATTTGGCAAAATTGTTAACAACACTCTTCGCTTTGGTGATACAACTTCATAAGATACATTGATATTCACTTTACACTGACTTGAAGAAAAAAAAAAGAAACACCCAGCACCACTAAATATGGAACACATCCATCTCTTGCCGTCAAAGTGCATTTGTAGGCATGGCCTCAGCCTGTACAGTTATGATTATTGACATATCGGGTCTGACATAAGTCACATTTATGTGCATTGTCTGGAGGCCTACTCAAGTGTTCTCAATGTCATTTCTGCTGAGGTACGAGTGGGCGGGCTGCGAGCGCCGGCCGCAATGAATTGATCATTGCTCACTGCTCACTTTAATAATTCAAGCCTGATTGCCAGCGAGTGCCGCAGTAAAATGGATCCGTAGGAGTCACACGCTGCTCGGCTCAGGAGGTGAAGCCTCCTGGGAATGGTTAATTCATATATGCTTGATAGACACATGTATTTAGAGGGGTCAGGGTGCTGCATATGTGTATACGGCCCCTCCAAATGGCCAGGTCACTGCTATAGGATTAACACCTTACTCTCATCAGGGCACTTGAAAAAGAGAGGTATGTACCAGTAAATGGGTTGTATTAGGTTTTCTTAATTATTACCAAATCAATTCATGCAAATTTAGAAGGTCTATGGAGTGCATGATCTGATGTTAATCCAAATTGGGTTAATTTTGCATTGCAACTCTATAACGACTCATATGAAGTGATTCAGAAAAAAAATCCCTATTTAAAGGTATACTGATTAATGCGTTAGTCTTTTACTTCACGTGGTTGAAAAACATTCACGTTCAATTTATCAATTACCATTTTGAATAGCCCCTCGGGTAATATCGTATTTTTTACTGCGCATTTGCTGATGTACTGTTGGTCTGCAAAAGTCTAAGTCAAGGGTGTCAACCTCGTTTTTGGCGCGGACAGCTTTTCTAATGGTTCATAGATCTTTAACGGACAATACATTTTGCCCAATGTAGTCACTTGAGTCACTTTATAGCAAATATCTTATATTTTAAGTAATTCAATATTTATTTGTATCTTTTTATCTTTTGTGATTGAATTAAAAATTTAAAAAAATGATTCTTTTAATTTACTAATTAACATTAAAAACTGTTTTAGATTAAAAAATGCATTTAAAACATGGTAACAAGCCCTAAAGATACAATTTTTTAGATTTTTTCATTTCAATTATTTTCCTGAAATGTTAAACCATATTTCCGTTTTTATTTTATTTTATCTTTCCTTAAAAACTCAAAAAAGATGAATATTAACTCTATAATCATTTGAATTTTAGCATGAAACGTGAAGTTGACAGATGATTTAGTTTCTCGGACCACACAGTGATGTTTTCGAACCAAGGTTGGCTCAAGTTTGCTATCTGATCTAGCAAAAAATGTCAACCTTTTTCCCAGTAACACAGAATGTGCATAACCAACAACAAAAGCCAAACATTCTTGCCAGTAGTAGCGCCGCTGTCAGTGTTAACTAAAGAATTTCCAGAAAAAACGAAGCGCAAAATGACCCAAGTGGAACTTTCAGCCATGAAATGCAAGGATAATGGTAAATTATTTGACATGTTGCTTAATGTTCTTACATAAGCAACAAGATGACTGGCTGGATAATATTCCTCAAAATAAGTTTTGGAGGACTTTATCAAGCACAAAGAATGACACATTTTTTCAAATTCAGGCTTCTTAGTAGATAATAAACATCAACATTCCAAATCTTTGCACTAAGCGGAGGCCCCATGCCTGTCTAAAATGTGCACATGCGCCTGCCTTTCATTGCATGGATAGGAAGGAACACTGTGATTTACGATTTTGGAAAATCCAATGAAAAAACTGAGCCGGCTGTTGCTAAACAGAGACACAGCTCAAATAAAACTCAGGAAAAAAAGCGGAAAGCGTCAAGATTTAAACCTGAGATGAGGCGCAAGTCGTTGGATGCGGCCGTCTATTCATAGAAAGTGTTTACGTGAGCCGACAGGATATGTGAAAGGTGCCGAACATTAGGCGTTCACCAAGCGGAATAATGATTAGTTCTCAGTTAAGGTGCAGGTGCTCCACAATAGTCTGCCACGTCTCAAGGAGGTGGACCTTTTTACGTATGCATGCCAGAACAAGCAATTACATCCTTGGAAGCTAGAATTATTTAACTACAGCAAAAAAAGTCATCTTAAAACGGTGGAGGTTATTAAAAGTGTTGAAAATGAGCAAAGGTAATTGCCCGAAAATGAGCGACAACGCACTGTTGTGCTCTGAATGTTTTTTTTTCCCCTCTTTAGCATTTGCATTGTGCAACATCACCCGGGTGTGTAACCTATTGCGTACCGATTGCTCCCTTGCAATTAGTGCTCTTTTTGTCTTCGCTTCAATAACGTCATGATTATGGAGAGTTCAGGAGTATTTGTGGCACTAACAGCTGTTGTCTCGGGGACTGCCGGCTGAATGACAAAAACATGTTTTCCCGCTGCATTTTCACTTCCCTGCCTGCCTCTTATGATTACTATTATGCTTTATTTGCTGTGATGATGGGGGTCTTGTTTTTAGTGTGTCTCTGATTTAAGATATTTAAAGGATTCTGCAGAACGGGTCATTTTCTTTTTTGTTTTTCTTTTTCAAAATCAATTTTCCCTTTTGATTTGTTTCCCATGCAGTAAATAATGGATGGCAGATTAGTGTAAATGTCAGGCTAGCATTGTCTGACTGCCATTCACACACAATCTAGATTCGTCTGTGTGTAATCTTAAACACACAGAGAGAACAGAAAAGCTGTACAATATACTAACGGCTTATTTCGCATGGACATTTACACTGATCTATTCACTCAGACATCAACGTTTCAAATGAATCCATAAAGTGTGTATTCCAAAGAGGATTAAAATAGTATTGGACGATAGTACCTCTCGCCCGAAGACCTCCATTAATCCTTTCTTGTATGGTAACATCTGATTTACTGTGAACATGTGCAAGAAATAATGGCTTCCATTTATCCAGTATGAGTTCCTAAATCCTTCTTTCTCGGCACATCCTGACAGAACAAGCTTTTTGTTGTTTTTTATGTTTAAAGAGACAAAAGAAAGACATGTTTTGATAGTGAGAAGCAAACCTAATTTTTGTTGTACTCTTAGTAAAAAAATTCAGGCAAGATGCGATGAATAGAAGTAAGCAATTAAGGAACATTTAACTCGCAACGGATGCAGTAAGATTTCAGTGTGAAACGAAGTGTGATGGCAGCATTCCATTTTAACAATTTAATTGACATTCTCCTTTAGATACAAAGGTGATGAAAGCAAACTGGACATTGACAGTAGTTTGAAAGAGAATGGTTCGTTCAGTTCATACCACATTTTTCTATGTGGTGTTTCGTTTTACTCCTGCTGCTTGAAAGGATTTTTTCAATTGAATTCTCAAGTTTATATATCATTGCAAAAGTTTTGAAATTCTACATATGTTGGCATCTTTTTTGTTATCAAATAAAACAGACAAGACATATTTGATAAGAAGAATGTCAACTTTTAATATCCAACAGATCTAGTCTCTGCTAGTTTTATAAACTGTTGCATGAGCAGACATTAATCAATGCTTTCCTGTCAACCAGCAAAAGTTATCATATCATGAGCAGAAACGAGAAAAATGTACATTTCTCTTTGCAAATTCCCCCAAAAAAGGATTTTTCGTCTCTGCCTTCGTACTTTCAACTGTTTCTGCTTCTGATTAATATGTGGTGACAAATTAGTTGCAGTCGCCATTTGTATGAACTTCCATGTACGGCCAAATTTTGGCCCTGCAGAATACATAAAACAGACTGCCCCAACTTTGGCTTTTCTTTCATTTAGCTGAAGCTTGTCGCTCTCTATAGTTAGCGAGAGGAGACGCTGCTTAGCACGGAACGCCAATTTGCCAAACCTTCGCAATATCCCCACGGACTGTTATCCTTGACTTGTGGCTAATTTCTTTCTAGATAGTCCTCTCCTCTCTGCCAGTGGTTTTTTAGCTCAGCAAACACTCAAAGGCAAGTATCATCTTTCTCCCAGGAGAATGGTGCACAAGGAGAAGCTCGGAATGAGGCGGCAGACAGTTGAAACCACTTCATTTCTGACAACACACTGTAATCAAACACACATTGGCAGCGTGTTGAAACAAACCATTTTGTCAGGCCCTTTTCAAACATAGTATTGTGTTACGTCAACAAACTGTTTTTTTAAAGCAAATAGTACAGGAAACATTTTTGAACTCTACCAACAGCCATTTTCAAAGAAGTTTATAGTTTCCTTGGTATCATTCATTCGTTTTACATACCGCTTATCCGCACAAAGGTCTCGGAGGGTGCTGGAGCCTATCCCAGCCAACTATGTGGAATAGGCAGGGGACACCCTGAATTTAAATTAGAATCAATAATGGAGATTTTGCTCCATTTGAAAGGGCTGCAGAATATTGTATTTTATCATTATAGATTGACCATATCTGCCAGATGAAAGAAAGGACTCCTGATTGTAATCATCATTTAAACGTGTTTGGATTTGTGTCAGTTTCTCACAGAATGGCACCTTAACACTAATGTTTTTGCTATTAATATCTAAACAATGGTTTAATTCTGAAAAGCAGTAGAACAAATTGGGAATGCGCGTTGATTGCAAATAATCCTAAATTAACAGTAGAGATATGCATCGTGAGTAATCTAATTACTTTTGGAGGAGGACAGTAATTTCTCCTTATCTTTCCCATGTTATAAGTCACTCACATTAATAAGATCACAGAATTTGTCCACAAGAAGTATATAGTTGTGATGGAAGATAAACATTGAGTTTGGCAGATGAGTTCCCTTTCAAAGTCTCTGGGATGAAGAAAAACAAAAGGTTAAGGGCAATTTTCCAGCAAGACAGCCCCATCCCCAGAAGGGACAATGCAACCCAGACGGATTTAGCAGTCCAAAAATGTTCCCCCTCTCAATGGAAGCACGTCTTAGACACAAACTCCTGTAGTTTTGTCTTGTATGTTGCTATCTGTGCTCGCCGCAGAGCGGAGGAGGTTCGTGCCAGGCGAGGGTCCACAGGGAGCGCTGGAATCGTTGGGGCTGGAGGAAGTTGGTCCGGGTCCAGTGGGGTGATGTGGGCTTGGTGACGGGCCAAGCTGTCTAGTGCGGCGATGCTGGGAAAATGTAAATAAGCGCCTGATAAGGGCTATTGTTTTCATTCCATTCTCATCCCAGCTGAATGGTCTGCTCCCGCGCTATAGAGCATTTTATCAGCAGAGGGGGAGGAAAGGCAATGCGCAGAGAGTTAGGAGCCCCCATAAGAAAATAAAAATAAACACACAGGAATCTCCTCTTGTCGGAATTCATTCCGCGGAATGTGATGTTCTTCTGTTGGAAAAGAACACGAGTTGTACACAAATGCTTTGTTACTGAGTCACTTGACAATCAAAGAGTGTACGGACTATTTGTCAGAAATAATTCATAGTGAATATAATAGGATTCAGTGTCAAGACCACAGTTAATTTGTCAATACCAACCATCGGCATTCATAATTGCTCTGGAGACAAAAGGCAGCCGTTTTAGACATTGAAAAGGCCTTTTTTTCGCATTAATTAAATTAAATTCTTGTGGTAAAAATGCACGGCTGTTTTTCCCACACTTTAAAAATGGAGTCTGCATTCATTGGGTTGGCTCTTTTGTTGACAGCGTCCAAACACTGAAAGGTGTTTGAGAGTTATTTGATTGACTAATCCTGGCCCATTATTCAGCCCTTCCAGGTGGAAGGCAGGGAGGACAGCGGCGCATTCCAGCTGCAGCCTCTCCTGTCGGAACGCTTGGCAGGTCGGTTCTGGAGAAGTGAGGGAGTGGTGCTTCTCCCGGGAGGGAGGGCAAGGACTGGAGTAGAATGGAAGCTGGCACCACATTATCTCTACCAGTTGGTGCATTCCTTAATGATCAAGCGCTGGAGCGGCATCTGCCACGAAAGTGTGTGTACGTGCAGGGAAAAACACTGGCATATGTGCGCCTCGTGACATACGTTGACTGTTTAATCCTTTTCCATGCTTTGGGATGAAATGATTCGAGGGGCTTTTGTAGTGGACTTGGGGTGAGCCAAGTCCCCTTTTGATAGCTGTGAGCTTTGTGCCACACAGGAAGTTAAAATACGCGCATTGCCTTTTTACTCTCTCCCTCCCGGGGTCAAGGGACCATACTGTGAGCTGGGAATTGGAAAGTCAATAAAGCAGAAATAATGTTATAATGACCCTGAGCTGAAGATGTCCTGTCGACCCCATCCCATCGGAGGAAGTTGACAATCAAACAAAATGGCCACTTTGCTTGATCTCGGAGAATGTCCTCCTTAAACAAGCCAAAAGCAACACTCGCCCCCTGTTACTCCCCAGTCCCTCTGAAGTTTGTGTGTTGTCAAGGGTGGCAAATTGTGTCGGCCTGGCTAGAAATACAATACAACAAATAAGGGATAAATCAGGGAAGAAAGGAATCAATTGTTTCTCGAAGTGCACTTATTGGGCTTTTGAATGTGTGACTGATAGCAAGGATAAGTCATACTTTTGAAACAAACAGTGTGCTCTTACTGGAGCTTTGGGAGAGCTGTAATTAGTAAATAGAAAATACTGCTTAAAGTTTTTTTCTGATCTGACTGCCAAGCAGGGAAGACTATTCTTGTTGACTTGTTTACTCAAACCCTTCGATTTGTCATACTCACATTTACACTATCACTATGTAGGAACTGAACCCACGCTGACTGACAAAATTCAGGTGATGGTTTACCCTCTTTACTTACTGGCTTCCTGCCATTGATGGCGATAGACATCCAATCCACTCGATCACTGGTGGGAAAAACAATAGCAGGCTGCTCCTAACACTGGCAGCCCTACTAGTTCAAATGGCCTGAACCGCTATCACTATAAATGTTCAAAATTGAGTTAAAAACAAATGTTACAATATTAGGAGAAGCAGGCCACCACCATCTATCAAGTTTGCGGACGTCACAATGGACATCTCCTTATTTTAAGCCTTTTGTTTGGCTTCCAAATAGACTCTTGGAAAGACACAAACTAAAACTTCCACCATCAATTCTTCCGACGTGTTGGTGCAATCAAATCCTGGAAACATTTTGTAGACATGGGTCCTCGAGGTGAAAGATTCCGTCCACTGCTGGCGTTTGATGAGAACAAGTTGACCTCCAAGCGCTTCTGGGACGGCCAGGTTTCGGGTCAGCCGGCTCTGTGTGTTCTTTATCAGCCATCCCAGCGACAGCATGGCAGATTTTTACAATTTCTCCTCTGATTCATAGTCTGGTGGACAAAAGTTAATTGTTTTCATTGTTGGCAGCCTCGTTCGTGCACAGATCAGCCTAATCTCAGTCCTTACCTTCCGGCAATGTCTGACTGTTTGCTCCCTTCTTCAGATCATTTCTTATTTGCTCTCCGAGAAATGTCCTAAATTTTCTTCCATCGTTTGAAGTATTATCTTTATTTACAGATTCATCCTGCATGGAGAAACTACTTTCAAAAGACTGGAAAGAGAAGATGGAGAGGCTCAACACAAGCGATCTTCTAGCTGATGTAAAAGGTACCGCAAAGCACAAATACCACAAGGCGTCTGTCATTCCTATCAGTTTCTGTGTAATCTCAGAAACAAGCTTTCAGTATTTAAGAAGACAAAGGCCTTTGGCTGCACTCTTCATTGCAACCCCCCATTTATCTTTTGTTGGAATGTCTGACCCTCTCCAAGTGCAGCCTCTTTTAATTGCGGACTATTTACACTAATCCATAGACTAAGAATAGTACGGTGCCATTAAGTTAAATTGTCCCCTTTCTTAGATACTTGGTTGCATCGCATGCTGATTGTCAATTCCACCCAGGTAACTTCTCAACCTAGTGTGTGCTTTATGTAAGCAGAGTAGAAGCGATGTCAGTTAAAGAGGAGAGGAACACAATTACGTCCTCATTGAGTCTGAATCAGAGTGGAATGTCTCCACTCTGACGGTGAACGCCCCGTGCCGTGCGCAGTACAGCAAAGCACAAATCAGTACTCCCCGGAAAAAGGTTGTTTATGATAAGGTGAAGGTGGGCCGCAGATGGGTTGGGCATGGCTGCTTCTTAGTTCTTAGCACCGACTGTTACTGAGTACTCTGGAGTGTTTATTCAGCACAGAATAGCACAATACCAGCTGTCTGATAACAGCGGGCTGTCACAAGCTCTTCATCTTATTCTTTGTGAAGAAACACAAACAAAATCATCCTCTAGTATGAGCAGTATAACTCCATTTTGTTTTTCAAATAACTTTTTAAATAATACATTTTTCTGACTCAAGCTTTGAGAAGAGGAAATGATCTGAAAAGCGCCTAGGCTCTAAATTGACTGCTCACTAAACACTATGAGGTGTCAAAGTTTCTATATTTCAAGTTCAAACTACAAACTGCAACTTTTCTTCCTGTTAGTAATCATCAAATTCGTTGCTGCCGTCCATTTTAAATGGCCCTCTCGGGATTGATAAAATAGAAGAAAAAAACACACGTAGACATTTACACAGATTTTAAACATCTACTTTGACTAATCGGATTTCAAATATATGCAGTTTTTGAAAGCTCTTAAAAGCGCAATAAGGAAAGTTGAAAATCTTTCTTTTGTTTTCTTTTCCACTTAATGTTTTACCTTCCATGATGACACCAATCCTGAAACTTTTTGATACACTTCATACATCAGTATAGGCAGTGCACGATGTTAAATAGTTTGCACAAGTTTACCTTTTGAAAATCATTTGGTAAATTAGAGACCACCACCTCCACCGTTTGATCAATAGCGACCAGAAGATTACTTGATGGTCTGTAAACAGCAGGCATATAAATATTATTATTGGGTGAGTTATAGAGCCAGTCTCTGCACCTCGGTTCCTAATAGAAATGTTTCTGCTATCACAGTGGCAGACTTAGATTTTTAATTAGCGTGCCATTTCATATGACTGTAGACATTTCAAAGGGCTGCTTTGTGCCCCCGCTTACAAATGTCTCGCTCTCTCTCCCTCTCCGTGTTTGAAGTCGGCCTCATGTAAATACAGGCAATTAAAAAGAAGCCCAGGGTTGGAGACTCACAAGGTCCGCCTAATTAAAACACAAACAAAGGTGCCAAGTAGAAAACACCTCATGATTAAGATCTTAAGTGTTATGATGAATTTGATGCACCATTCATTGTTTGGTTAAAACGAATGATGACGATGAATACAGGAGAATGTGTAATAAAGGCTGACATGCACTCATTACTGGCTGCGTGGCCTTGGATCAGCCATGTTAATCGCTCACCATTTACTACTCCATTCATAATCAGCAGGCAATCTTTTGTATTTGCTCTGTCTTTGTAATTGTTTTACAGTTGAGAGAAAATCATTTCATTTGACAATACTTCTGAAAGAGGTTGACTCTTGACCTGTATTTTCCACCTCTGAAAAATACATCCTCACACTCGCTTTGTGTTGGAACTAGCTCTACCTATTAAAGTAATCGCCCACCCCAAGTATTTAAGATTGCAATGTGTTAAGAGCAAGTAGATTTGAGACCAACAAAATTGTTTTATAGGGTTAAGGCATTCACATATTATGTTATAACTGCTCACATGTTGTTTTTAGTATCAATAGCAAAACACAAAACAAACAAAACACAAAAAAACAGAGTTAAGCGCATTAGTGAGGGATTTCTTTTCAGGAGTCAATTCCTTACCTACTATTTGTTTTAAAACCTGAGCTTAGCTGTCACTCTGATGAAAGATGAAATCTCCTAAACAAAAGCACAGGGCAAAAAAACGAAGGTTGGCTGGAAGGACTCCAAACCGCAGAAAGTCCAAGATAAGAAAGAAGAATAGATCGAAGAGATAGATATTCAGTGGACATATTTACTGTAGTTCATCTGGTTATAACATACATGAGTACAATGTGATGCACTTTACATAGGCCAATCAGATCTTAGTGGGTGGCATTGATGTTAACAACCTGTTCTCACTAGTAGCGCAAAAAGCAATATTTAGTCAGTTCAAGACAACTACAATTGTAAATTTTAAGTTCACTTTTTGAAAATGATTTCCTTCCCAATTTTTCTCGATTGTTTCTTTCCCCCTTCATCACGTTACCCCCTCTTTATATCGTTCAGTTGCACATCCAACCACAGTTTTCTTTCATTCAGTCATTCAATTTTAACACAACATTGTCAAGGCAAAAGGCAGACTACACCCTAGATTGGTCGACAGTCAATTTTGGGCCACACAGAGAGACAGACAACCATTAGCAATCACAGTGAGATCGCCACCGAATAGGAATCGATTCCACACTGCCCGCACCAAAGTCAGGTGAAAGAACCACTGTGCCATTGGGTGGCAGCACACTTAAAAATAATGAATTTTCACACTTTAATGTCATTACCTTGAATTGAAGAATCAATTAAAACAGAAGACTGTATTTGTCAAAAAGATAAATTGAGAAAATTAATCAAATTACGCTGGGGTCAGCACAAGACAAATACTCACACTTGCAATAACAAACAACACAAAATTTATCCACAATACTATGCAGTGTTATGGCAGATAAAGTAGATCTGTGCTGCCTGCCTTGCTATGTGCAGTGGCTTTTAGCCGGCAACTCGACAGGGCTGTTTACGTTTCCCTGTCGAGTGCCAGTTTCCAGGAGGGTGGCTGGGGGGGCAGAAAGAGAAAAAGCAAAATGCTCATGAATGCACTCAAAGTGAAGGAAAATATCTAGTTGCTAAATTGGAACACAAACTGTATTCATTCTCTCGGAATTTGCAAAAGCGGGAGGGGAAAAAAAGCTTAACATTGTACATTGCTGTTCAAATGTGCAGCTCCAAATCTTCAGCAGGAAAATTGGGGCTCTCACACTGTCACAATCAATTTAGGAATGGTGTCTACATGACAGTGGTCGGGCGTACACTGGCGGCCCTGTGCCCAGCAGATAAGTGGAAGCGCTTTAGGAAGAGAACACAGGGCAGGGTGAGACTGATTTGATTCTCACCCAACTCTACCTGTGCTGAACTCACTGTTAACACAGGGATTTGTTAGACAACTGGCTTATCATAAATGAAATACGCTGAATTTGAAAATATCAAAACACAAGAAGTATTTTCGTAACCCGGTACAGTAGGCGGGACCGCAGTAAAGTCAGCCACCCAAACGACTACAATAAATCAACACCTCACATATAATATTTTCACAAACAAACAAACAGCACAAAACTGTATCTGTCCACTTGCTCTCGTTCAAAACGCCTCCGTTAGCATTTTGTGCACAACACCTCAGTCAAGTGTTTGCCCTGTGCACTCATGTGAAATATGAGCCACACTAAATCATTATTCCTCAGGCCACAGTCACCAGATGAATGTAGTGGAGTGTTGAAGTACGTGTTTTTTTTTTCCAGCTCTAATGAATTGTGGAATTTAACTTGTGGGAATGCCAGTAAAAAAGTAAGCATTTATGTTTTCTGGCATTTTTTTTTACATTTTCGGGGATCTCTTAGTGTGTTTGTCCCAGAGTATACAAGACACATTTACAATAAACACAATATAAATTCAATTCAATATGTAGCATCAAATTCAATAGAATTTAATTTCCATTTACCCTTGCATTTGCACCACAATTTGGTGACACCAATTATAACCAAGCGGAGTGGCGAGATCCAGCCAATGATGGCCAAGCAGAGTGAATCATGAGTGGACTTGATGGGAGAGATAGACTCCTTTAGATTGGAACCACCATTATATACTCGCTGTATTGTTGATATAAAGAAAAGATCTTTTAGTCCGTTAGGTCGACGTAAATTGCATCCTTGATATTTGACTGCTGCACTTAATCTTATCTGAATGCAAGACCAACACAATGCCATCACTATTGATAGTGATGGTTTAGACTCCCAAACAATTTTAAACGTATTGCCAGCCACTCTTCAAGAACAATGACCCGAAAATTATTGAAAGTCTCTTTCGTACAGTCCAATGTAACAAGGACTTCACTTTAGGTCCAAAGATCACAACCAATGAAAAGAATGAGGAAACCTTCACATTTTTCATTTTATTTTTGTGGAAATTGACCCTGTTGATCACTGGCTCATTATGTTTATCACTTTTTTTGACACCATCCTTGAAAACTGTTTATTTTGTATTTTAAAAGGCAGAATGGTCCAAATCTAGTGATTATAAATGGTATATAAAATGGATGGAGAGCTGAATAGAGGTTTCATAATCAACATAAGTGAATGGATACTAAACAATCTTTGTTAGGTAATCTTTGTTCAATGCTGAGCTTTCTGTTAATTTTCAAATTGCCTCCTAACTAATGAAAATCTCAACAATCGAAAACAAGTTTCTGTTTCTGTTGCTTATGAATCTCACTCAGGGTCATCGGCATTCATTGGAGTGGTACTGTTTCAGTCGAGTATTTATTTACTTAAATGAAGTATCCTACCTCGTCAGGTGTCATGGACAGACAGTGAAGTGTTGAAGCTTTCATATTAGCATAATTCAACTAGCGCGTGTGGCTTTCTCTATCATACAAATATTAGTCTCCATCAGTGTAAAGCTGAGCAGCGCAAAATGAAGTGGGTTCTTAATAAAAAACACTTGAATTTCCACCGAAAGATTTGAGAGCATCTGCTGGGGCCCCTTTAAGAATTTTAGTGGAATAAAATAACCCCCAAATTACGATCTATATGTGGTTCTTCCCTCTTGATGCATGAAGCTGCTATATCACTCATGCACACTTATGGAAGTGTTTGAAACCAAGAGGGTCAGACCCTCAGTATCTCACGATGTTCATTTTGTATAGTAAGGAGATTTTAAAAAAAAAGTGCAAACTTTTCCATTACCAGAAATAGAGCTTATTTTAACTGGTAAATTCTTTAATTAGATCAGTGATGAAGGAGAGATCATGGAAAGTCACACCAGAACAAACATTTATATGTAAAACATAATTTATTAACATTGATTTGTTTGCTAAAGCTTAATACTTTTTTGTCAGTCATAATATAAATCCAACAGGAAGGAAGGACCGATGGACTATCAGCATTTTTTTAAACAAGGACTCGATGGATGCGATGAACTGAAACTACCCATGAGATCCCCCAGTCCATCGCGAGCGCACCTCTACTTTACAGTTTTTTGGTTGTTCTTTATTCCCTTCATACAAACAATGGAGAAAAAGTTAGGTGTCGTGTGATATTACTTGACAAATATGCACATTTCATTGCACGAGCATGTGAAGACGCCTCAATGTGAGTGATCAACAGCACGTAAGGTCTATAGTTATGAATTGGTCCAAGTGTGGTTAAAGCTGTCCACATTCATAGCATAGAGACACATTTAAATTTACTTCGATAGGGTAGTAGCATATGGACACAGCCACAAAGCCAACCGATTCGGAGACAAAGACATTCCAGTTTTGATGGACAAAAAAGAAACAGTTCAGTTCTGGTCATAATGGCTCAGCTGTCCTAACCAAGGGAGAGGAAGAGAATGGAGCGCCTTGTGATTTTTCCCCCTTTTCACCCTCGGCCTCCCTCGCTTTTCTTCTCTTTTTTTGTGCCTGAATCTTTTATCTGTGTTATTCACTCGGGACTCTTCAAAGTAACAAGCCTCCTTCTTTTTCCCCGTACTGGACTTGGAACCCAAATTAGAGACCGCTTGATTAGAGCAGGGAGGAGGGAGCCAAAGAGAGGGGGAGATGTGAGTATTGGACAGAACAAATCGCACCCCTACAAAGTGCCTTTTATCCAAAGACCCCAAGGCTCAAATACCCCCATTCCTCCCAGAGCAACCATGGCTCTGCTTGTTTTCCTCTTATCATTTATTTAGTCACCCGTTGATGTTTTCTGCCCTACATTGTGACATTTTAAAGGAGCGGAATGTCAAAAGGTGAATGTTGAGGGGACTTGGACTAAACAAAAGGACTTTCTCTGTCCCGTGTGAGTTAAGCAGACAGCAGAAGTCTGAGAACACCTTGACCGCTCTATCTGGGAACATTGCCTGTCTGCATTGTCTTCGCCCGTCAGGCGTTTGTCTCAGCGTGTTAGGTGGGGCCTCATGCCCACATCGCTTTACGGATTGCCGATGTCTGGGCTGTCTGTCTGCGATCTTTGGAGCAATGCGAGGAGACATGTTAACGGGCTGACCCTGGCCCCACCACTGTTAAAAGCCATACAATATGCAGGAAACGGCCTCTTTTGTCGGCAGGCTGGTCAGACACAGACCGCAATTTTCCTCTTCTGCACCACCCAATAAAACTTTTAGCGGCATTTTAAAGCTGATCTATAATTCAGAGCAGGATGAAGGAGATTTTTACACTAACCAGTGAACAAAAACACTCAGGTGCACGCTTCATTTACTTCGGAGCTGTTCAGGTATGGTGTCACAAGTTCTTACTCTTAGGTCATTCTCAATGTCATTTTAAAAGTGCTTATCCATCACGCGTGCAAAAAAGAGAGCAAAAGTAATAAATGGCGCTGTAGCGGTCTGTCTGAGCTTCCCACAATCAGTTCACCCATCCCAACAATGGACCCTCTGTTTGTCTTCTCTTAAGAGTCTGGACAGGACATTGAGTGGAAAGCACCCATCGGATCCTTTTGTGGGTCGTTAGCACCACAGTAACACAGCCACAAAGTAGATATGGTGTATTCCAGTGATAATTTTTGGCTAAATTGACCTTTTATTCATTATTATGGACATTTCTGAATAGTGTTGGGTGTCGCTTAGGTTTAGCCAATACCAGTTACTATTTTACTAGTTTGTTTTTTCTGCTCTGAGTCTTAAATGCTTCTTGAACCTATATATTCAAAAAAGAAAAAAATGCACCCAAACTTTGGAAATGGTCTCTTGCTTTAAGTCCTCCCTAAGCCTCCATAATGATTTTCTTTCTCTCGTCCTTTGTGTTTTTTTCCTTTATGGATGCTAGCTGTTTCCACCTCCAGCTGTTATTTATTGGGACAGTGACTGATGCATGTAACTGGTGACCTGTGAAAGCACAGACACTGGCAAAGGTTAACAAAGTTGCTGAGGATCGTATCAATTTTACAGATAAGCCTTTCACAACAAGTCTAGTAGTTGGGTGAATAAGAAGTCAATTCAAGCTGCATGCAGGTCCAATGAATAGCTGCTTTTAGGTGCTTTTTTTTCATAAGAAGTATAAATGGAGAATTGCAGCTCTCTTCCATGGCGGCAGGCAACGAAGGAAGAGACAGAGTAAGGTTCATGGGAGCTAGCAAGTAAAATGCTCTGAATGGCTTCTGGAAGTTGACAGGCCCTATTAAGACAAACGGCTCTCCTCATCGGAGAGATAAAATAAATCAGGTGTTTAGTCAAATTAAAAGTTTGAGTGGAGAGCGCCCCTGAGAGCTCTCGCAGAAAAACAAGACAGATGTGGCCAGAGACGAGAGGAAGACACCTAGGAAAGGATCAAGCTTCCTCTGGCCGTAAGCCAGCTTTCACTACAGTGTTTTGTTATATCACCATGGCTTCATCCTAGTCTCCCTCCAGTGTCACTTCTCCCTATGTTCTCCACAAACAGCTTGTCACACAGGAGTGCAGTCGGAGGAGAGTGAGTTACTGTCCAGCCTCTCACTGGCAATTATGTTGGCTGTGTAAGTCAATGGTGAGATCACTTAGCATTGATTAAGCGGATGGAGAGAGCAATGCAGACGTGACCGCAGAAAACGGGGAACGTATGCAAACAAATGGTGTTCTTTGTGGCCCGACGGTATACTGTTCATGAGTAGAAAATGATCCTGATATTCTTTATTCCTATGAAGCGTGGACATTTTGGCTATTAAATAAAAATCTAAAGATGTACGAGTCTGAATGTCTCGACATCTTTTACATTTAAGCACACTGTGACAATTGATGCTGATCTTAGAGTACTTTTTGTGATGTCCAAAATGTTTTACAACAAATCGTTGCTTTTTGCTGGCTTCCCCAAAATGATCAGAGCGATCAATTTTGCTTCTGGAGCTAAGGGATGTTTGTTCTCCTCTTCCACTTGACAACACTTGAATGACTTGAAATGTCATTTTGTGCTTGCAAAGCCCTCCTGAGGTTCCTGTGGTGAAAACCATCAAAACTACCTGAACCGCAAAAACATATATTGAATACAGTTGCCACTGCTGGTTTTACCTCGTTTCCAACATCACGTAGAACTTGTTTGAGTGTCTCAATGATGCTTTTTGGAATCTTCAATCTTAGTAGATCATGAGCAAAACGAATGCCTATGCTGTTTTAGCGCAGGGGTGTTCAAACTGATGGTGAAGGGATGATGTGAGGTCAGGATTTTGTTTCAACTGATCCAGCAGAGACAGTTTAACCAATTAGGTTTATGCTGAAACAATCAGCACGCGACTGCAATCAAGTGATTACACTTGAAAGACAACAAATTTGTGAAAAGTTGTCCTCTTGATCTTTTGGAATGAAAAACGTCACTTTCATTAATCATCCTTTTCCTTTAAACTGTATAGCCCACATCCTCCTTTCTAACACCACCTGCACTCACGTTTCCCAACCTTGTCTAAGGTTTCCTTCCTGCCCTCTTGTCAGACATTTTCGTTCCCAGGATCTTTTTGCGAATGGCACTCACAAGCTTCCCTTTTTATTGTACCCAAAATATGATGCCTGGTCACTTTATTGTTGTCTAAAAACATAAGTCATTGCATTTGTCTTCATCTTCTAAAGGTTTAGTCTTGGTCTCTGTTCTGGTCTTTAACCCCATAAGTCTTGACCTCGATTTGGTATCATTGATGCCTGGTTCCAGGGAAGACTTAATTCAGCCTTGACCAGATCACCATCACTATTCTCCTATAAACCTTACATTGAATTTTAGCAAGAATTTTTCACATGAAACACCTGACGTAGTCTTCCATCCAATCCAGCCCTGACGCCTGGCTCTCTCCATTCCTCTTTGCTAGGTACTCCAGAAAGTCTGGCAGAGAAGGAACACCAGCTTTCCACAATGATCAGTCAACTAATCAACCTACGAGAACAGCTCCTGGCTGCCCACGACGAACAGAAGAAGCTGGCTGCTTCACAAATGGAGAAACAAAGGCAGCAAATGGAGTTGGCTCGCCAGCAGCAAGAACAGGTAAATTCTCTTCCTGGATTTTAGCTTTCGCTCAAAACCTGTTTCCTTTATATTTCACATATTTTTGGTGGTAAGTCGTTGAATACATTAAAACTTAAGGGCCACTTAACCCCCTATTTCTCATTGAATTTCGGTCCCAGCCTACAAATCAAAACTCACTCGTAGAAGTAATAGAGCATCGTTTAAGATTCAGTAGATGCTACTTTCTGTATAGCTCTGGATATTTCAGTCTTGCTCTCCCGCACACGTTTATAGTCTACAGCAGGAAAAACATTATTATGACTTGTACTTGGAAATGCAATGGGATGTGAGAATTAAATGTTATATAAACATGAACGTCCTCTAGATCTTATAAATCGACTCCTATTAGAACGAAGCTGGCATTCGATTTGCGGCACAAATCAGGCCAATGAGCCATATTGTACAAATCAGCAAATTAGCAGAGGCCATGAAGTGTGTTAATGTCTGGGAAGAAATAAGGACACAAACTATCCACATGGGCGACACTTTTATTATCAGCCGCCAGCCTAATGGCTATGAGTCAATTATCAGCAAGGAGTTCACGCAGAGTTTTCTCAGCACACTCTCGGACCTTGCCAGGCTAAATGAACAGATAGACCATATACCTTGAAGTGATGCATTTGCTTAAAGTACACTAATAATACATTAGCCATATTGATTTCTTTTTCAATCCCTGATGTTCATTTGCAAACTACATTCAACTATGTGGGCTTTGTGGACATTGAGGCCTTAAGGAGCGGTCATGTAGAATGTTTTATTATTTCATCTTGTTTGAAATCGGAGGAATATTAATAGAGTGAGGGTGGGGGGCGAGGCACGGTGAGCCCACTGAGAGGTAGAATGTCATCAAGCCATCACCACACAACGCAGTAATTAGCTGTTGACACTCGTGAGGGAGCCAGCACAAATTAATCTTGACACATTTGCAGACGGACGATGGCTTACAGTGAACACTTTGTAATTATATTTAAAAATGAAAATTAAATGACACTTTAAACTAGGTTGTCATGCTCCATCAAGCAGGCGTGTAAAGAAGGAGAATGCTGGAATGAGAAGGATTGCTGTGTGGCTGACTGTCGCTCAGACATTGCGGGACCTTGGTTTGTCTGTCCTTTAAATCATTTAGGATCCTTTGCCACCATTTTGAAATTGTGGTTTTGTTAGGTGTAAACATGAACTCATTTCTTACTCCAACACGTTTATACTTCATTTGTAATGTATTATTTGCAAACATAGTGACTAGGTACATGTGAGAAAATGTTGGACTGGTTTTCCGTATTCCCCTCGTTCATAATCTTAATGTACCACATACACTGAATAGTACCCCGGCCGTGATATACTGAATCTATTGTGGACTGAACCCTTCCACCTGCTACTTTGAGCAATGTTTTTGACTTCCCATTTCATTTTATGCTCTAAACAGATTGCCAGACAACAACAGCAGCTTCTGCAGCAGCAGCACAAGATCAACCTTCTACAGCAACAGATCCAGGTCGGTACATAGTATTTTTCTATGCCAGGGTTGTCCCAACTATTCTACAAAGTGCTGCCGTGGGTGCAGGTTTTTGTTGCAACCTAACCAGCATTGGACAGTTTAACCAATAAGCCTTCTGTTGAGACAAGTTGCACCTGAGTGCAAACAACTGATTTTACTTAAGATACCCGATTGGTACAAATATATCCTTTTCACCCTGCACTCACTGCGGCCTTTCAGGACCGGTTTGGAAACCCATGCTCTATCCCATTGCCAACACCCCCGTCCACTCAAACTTAAAAGAAACACTGCTACCACTTGCTACAATTTTGGAGCTAAAGAAAATGTAAAGTTAAGATGATCTTTTCATATTATGACCCAGCTAATGCTTCTTCACACTGGTCTTTTAGTGAGCTGTAGGGTAGGAGGTACTATGAAATACAGGGGAGAATAATTAGCACATGCTAATTAACAAAGAAAATTAGTAACATGATCTAATGAGTAGATGGAGCAGAGCCCAGAGGTGGGCACCATGAAAGGGGCTGGTAAATGTCTTGAAAGTCAGATAGTCTCCCAAGGCCAAACCCAGGATTTATTGTCATTCTGCCGCACGCTTTCTGCCGTACGATTCCTTCATCTCAGTTATCAGCTTGCTCTTGCGCGTGCTTGATGTGAGTATGAACTGTTGCAGTGAGGGACCACCCAGGCAGAGCTTTGCTGGAAGGTGGCGGGCACGGGGGGGCTTCAGGGACGAGCGCTTGATCTGCTCAAGGTTGCAAGCCTTCTCAGCTAAATAAGGCTAATGTAGAGCATTTGAGATATGTGCGTATGCTTCTCCGTAATTAAGTTGCAACTTCATTTCTTTCAGAAATGTTTATGTGAATTATTTCAATGGTATGTGGCATCTTGTACTATACTAAGCAAACTTAGACAAAGATTTTAGTGTTTGCATTCGTACCATTCAACCTAAAAAAAATTCAAAGCTATGAAGAAAAAAAAAACTAAAGTTGTTGTTCTTGTTGCAACATACTTGTGGTACAACTGCCACTAGCACAGATTATTCTCTCGCTAATGGCGTGTCAGTCAAGATTGATTGATTTTCGTCAAATTTGAGATTAACCATATTTCCAGTCTCCGTACCCATATCTACACTTCCCCTTTGTAAAAATATCATTGTTTTTTGAATCAGGAACAAGAAAACTTAAATTTTCTAACTCCAAGAAAAATAAAATAATAGATTTTGTCTCATGTTACAAAAGGAGTCTTTGCAAAATGTGTTTTCATGATTATCCAATATTTTAACAATTAACAGTAAAACAAGTTCAAATAAACTACGATCCTCCACCTCCCTAAATGTATTGTACAACAACAAACAGAAGATGAAGCATGAAACTGAAAGATTAAGTATTCATATTTGCCATGATTTGAACCAGATATTTTATCTCAAGCTAAAAAACAGTACATCGCACCATGTTGAGCAGAACTAAAACACACGGAACAATCTTGGAAACACTCAAATGAAGAAGCATATTAACTACAGAGTTCTGGTATTAGTACTGTCATGAAGGGCCCTCCATTTGAGAGGACAGATCCTTAATGCATCTCATCTTTAGTGGCCTCTACTTAGTCTCGTCATGTAGTTGAAGGTAAATCACACCTGAAAAAGGCCCTTGATGCCAGTTTTAAGAGGAGGGATAGAGTACCAAAAGAGCACTTCAATGCACTTGAACTAATATACTAAAGGTAGCTTTCAGTTTTCTTTGACTGTCTCTTTCTGAATTACACATTAACTTGTTGATAAATGTTAAAACTAGGAGTGGCACTCGATGATAATTATCAATGACTGTAGAAGTAAATAATCTTAATTCATCACATCTTAATCACACAATGCAATAAATTGCACCTAAGTATAAGTCGCTCAAGCCAAAAAAATGTATAATGACACAATGACAGGGTGTTTATTTAATGTATTCCAACCCTAAGAATAGACATTCTCTCTTAAACATAACTTAAATTAATGCGGCAAGTGAGGTGGGGTGGGGGACAATGTATGGAGACCCTGGCCTCTACAGAGGGATAAAATATAAAGAAATGTGAGTACTCAAGTACTGAGAACTAAACTCCAATATAAGGGAAAGCCAAACCACATTTTGTTTTTATTAAAACCCTCTTAATATATGACACTGCCTTAATCATGCAAACAAACTTCTAACTTGTGTGTCACAGACCTTTAGTGAAGTGATGAGTGCTGTTCAGGGATTGGGTTACTCTGTTGCTCACTTAAACAGCATTAAACTTTATTGAAAACCTCACCAGTCATCAAAGTCCTCCTGTTTTGGGCCAGACAGAGGAAACTTGGAATAATCCATCTTGCTGGAGGCGTCATATTGATGAAGCAAGTGATCACATCTGTGGGAATCGTAAAATGCCCAGACAGTAAAACCACAGGTACTGCAACCTGAGACCAATGTTGACAAGCTAGTAGTTTTTTCTCTTTCAAGGTTTTTTTTTTCAAGCATGTGGATCGAAGGGAATCTGACAGTTGCTTTTAGGTTGAGTTCAAGAGGTTGAGAACAAGGCTGCGTGAGGTTTAATCAAGTAGCCGCTCTCTTTATCCTTACGCACTCTTCTTACAAGACCAAGGAGAGGATTTAGTCTTTGTCCTTTGGGATTAAAATGTCACTTGTTTTAGAGATAGCAGATGTTTCGATTGCAATGTTAAGGGCTTATTGAAAATGCCAGCTCACAGCTTTGTGTGTGGTTTTTTTGTTGTTGTTTTTTTTTAGTCAGTCGATCCTTGTTTAGGGCACTAATTCAATCCAACCATGAGATTAGCTCCGAGTTGATTTAGTCTAGAGTTGTTCTCAAAATTTCATACCACACGGCAAATAAATATATATATCAGCTGAGAAATAATTTGTCCAGAAGTGTAGCTCTGCAAAATTAACTTTAATGAGCTAACTGAATTCCTCCTGTTGTTTTTCCTTCACATCCCCACATTTAACAGAATGCCGTTCTGTTGTGTGTTTTTTCCTTTTTGTATTTCACAATAACACACTGTTGCATATGCACATTCACAGAGAAGACAACACAGGACAGCACACACTGATATAAACATCAAGAGAATAAATAGGATCTCAAAGGTCAAGCTGAACTTTATCTTCACAAAACAGGCGGGAGAAAGCACATGAAACGCTGGAACTCTTTTAATCAAAACACGACTCTTTTTCATTGAGAATGAGAACAACGTCACGCCATTGGTCGGAAATTAGGTTAGGCCTTTATGTGCCAACTGTGAAAAGTTCCACAACTGGAGTGATAATTACCTTTTACGCGACGCAACTAATGTCTTTCAGTGAAAGCACCCAAACTATGCGCTCAGTAACTTTTTGCTGACCACATGCGCACATATTCTACCTTCCAGCATCCTACTTTGGCCTTTTCAACCCATAAAGACACGCTGAAAATGTGTGTCACGTTCATTAAAACAGCAAAAAAGACAAAAAATGCTGTTAAAATGATGTCCAAATGGAAGATAACCAAAGCTGTCACCCATTTATCTCCATAAAAATTTTATGTGAAGACAAAAGCCATTAACGGCATTTAACATTTGATTCCGTCAGATGGCTTTTTCGATCAGTGGCAGAGGAAGAGTAACATGAGCAACCTCCCTCCCAAAAAATGCCCATACTAGACTCAAATCTTAGAATTTTTTGCTTCCCAGTCAAAGCAGTACTCTTCCAAACAACACTCGTATCTCAACGCACCAATCTACATATTAACCAAGATCCTTGACTAAGAACTACTGGTGAAATGCGTGCTTAAAAATTGATAATCCAACTTCATTATGTTCAAATAGAATATGCTTATGATCCAATGCCAGCGAGTTAGACTGTCTCTGGACGCCAATTTAAAAGGGACAAAGGCTTCAGAAAAGGCATGATTGTAAATATTTTAAATCAGTCGGATTAGTTTAAATAATCACAGCCTGCAACACAATTACATAATAGGAGTAATGTGTGTTCTCATATGCTTTTGTTGTCTCGCCGGCACAAATGATTGCCACTGTGTTAGACCCAGTTGGGGAAAGAAAAAGCATAAAAATAGACAGTCAATTAAAAAAAACACAATGTGTGATTCCTCTAATTAGCACAGGCAAATTGAAACCGTAAGCATCATATTAAGAGAACAAAAACACAGGGAAATGATAACATGCTTGTGTTGATGTGTGAGGCGAGGGGTGGGGCACTAACAGCCCAGAAAGACATACTTGGCCGGCACTCACGGGGCTGAGTCCATCCCGCCCGTTTATCCCCTATTTAAGAAGACTGTTAGCTGATGAAGATGTGTACATGCAAGAGTGAAGATAAAAGAAAAGCACGACCTGACTCATTAGCCCCTGTGATTTAATATATTGACACTTGGATACAAACAATTCCCTTTAGTGGACTCTGCTGGCAGGGGAGGGCTCCATTTAATTAGTTATGAAATGTGACTTCTTGTCTGGAAGCAGGAGAAATGCTGATGTTGTATAGTCGGGCGCAAATTGAACAATAAAGCCATCCTAGCACTGTTAAAACTTAATCACATGCAACAAAAAAAAGGTGGAGCGGATACAATGAGGTTTGGCAAATATGCAGAACAATTAACACTAATTCCTGATGCACAAATATAAACAGACGGTATTGCTTGAAGGCTCTCCTCTGGGAAACAAAATGAGGTTGTTTCACATTTTTTCAGCATGAAATGGGAAAGTCGATAAATATGCATGATAAGGTGTGGCGTTGAACACAAGCTACTAAACACACAACATAACTCTCAATGCCGTGCTTCGCCTTAGCCGCTGATTCAAGATGGTAATTAAACGTGCACTCATTATTGTGGAGAATTACACAATAAAAAGGCGTGCATTGTTATGTCTTCAGACACCTCAGCAATTTTAGCAGTAATCATGAGGGGTGCGACGTGAATGTGCGTAATGTGCGAGCTCACACCTGAGGGTCTACTTCAAATAAGACACCTGAGGGGTCTCTAAAACAGGTCGGGGTTATGGATTTTCACCTGCCATAGCAACAAGTCACTTCTATTAGTGGCTTTTAAAGGTGATTATTATAAAATACTTTATTTAGTCGAAATAAATAGGTAAGCGAATTTGGCACCACACAGGAGAGTATTGTTAGCAAGCATATCACGTTTGGATGGTTTCAATGTCAGCCATTTAGGAGTGTTTTGCTTTTTCAAGAGCAAATAAATATTGTGCTTTATCAATATGCACAACAAAAGAAATACATTCCACTATTTCTCGTCAAACTTAAAACCTAAAATGGCACATTATTGCCATCCTCTGGCAGTTGTGCGGCAGTGAAATTGTTTCTGAGTTTGATAACCACAGTGAAGCAATTCATTACCCTGTATCATCCATCCTTGTTGAACACTATTTTAAGTGAATGATTTGAGTGGTATCAAAAAAGTGCTTAATACAATAAATCCCTTATGTTAGGGCTTCTGCCCCACCCTCCTGAGATTTGGGGCAACTTGGGCAGGTGGTAGTGTTTTATCCGATTGCAGGTTGCATGCCAGACAGGTGTAGCCGTCGCAGGTATAGGCAAACACCATCAGCAACCTTTAGAAAACCAGTGAAAGCCCCAACTTGTCACCCAATCATCTCCTCTGGTTTCCACTGACCTGTTTTTGCGCATTCCATGTTGGATCTCTAAGCATGTACCGTTCTGAGCCATGTCAGTCAACTAGTTGGAGCCTACCCACTGACCCTTCTCCCTCCCTTGAAAGGCAGAAATCATACTATATATCCCCATTTACAAACATGTAATACTTCTTAATCATTTCACGTTTTCGCCAGTTAACTTCAAACATGTATAATATTCCCGGGTGTTCACGTTCCAAGTCATACAATGGGGCACCTGTTTTCTTGACTACTCTGAGGCACCAGTGGAGTGCAATGAGTTGAGGGAGAACACATCTCGTAGTGTGATGCCGACCTGGCTTCTTCTACAGATATGCATGAACTCTGTTTTTATTGCTAATGTTGTGCAAACTGTTTTGTCTTTGCCTTGGCTTTACATGGCCATCGTCTTTAGCGGTGGCCTCACTCACACTGGGAAAGCATAGCATTAATATGATCCACTATGTGTGGGGGGTGCCGACAGTGTGAAAGGGGCGTGTGTTTTCTTAGGGCTGGAGGGGGCAAAGCAAAGCCTTCAGCCCTTCGGCAGCACAAGAAAAGAGCTTCTTGTTTAGGAGGCGGAGGCCAATCCAAGCATTCTCTGTTGGAGCAGAATGAATGGCCTGTTTCCTTGCAAAGTCGTTATTGGAAAAGAATGGGCTAGCTTGAATTTGGTTGTCTTTATCACTATAGTAATTTCTTAAAAACACGTTTTTTTACCGGTGACATCAGTTTGCTTCCAAAACATACAGTTAAATATAGAGATCAATATATATTGAACCCTTTATCTTTTTTGTAGCACGTAGACAGTCATGAAGCTATATTGCATGAATGAAAAGTCAAAAACAGCCCAACAATGAGTCTCTACACCGTTTCGCTCATTCCCATTTTGCAGTGCGGTTGGTGTGTGTGAGGTATAATGATGTAAGCCTCAGACCCGTGGGTTTGTTTGTCTCCTCGCTCTTTCTCGTCATTAGAAATGCCGTTTGAGGGGGTCCCTGCGGATGTGCGTGTTCTGCGCTAACCTTTATTGCATGGCGAGACCTTGAAGAGGTATTAATTCAGAAGATCGCATATCCTTTGCAAATATAACGTTTACTTTTAATCTTGGAATAGTATTTGAAGCTTGAAAAACTGGATATTTGCATCCTAGTGAAGAAAGTGTGATTGTTTGAGTATGATGAAACCTGTTCGCACCACAAGATAAAAGAACCGCATACAGGCATAATTAATAATTTTGAAAGTAAAAAATGCAGCTATGCCAGCAGTTATCCTCAGAACTGTGATGGATTTGCAGGGGTGCAACTGGGAGGAGTGGAGGGATTTAGGGTAGGGTGTGTAAGGCGGGCAAGTGGGTTGGTCTAGCCTGTTTTAAAGCTCCTGTCGACGTAATACTGAGTTATTGAAATGGCTGTTTTCCAACAAGGCTTGTTTTACTGTGCAAGGAATTAGTACAACAAGAACTCATCTAGTGGTTGATGGCTTGACCTCATGACACTCACATTTATTGAAGACTGAATATACCCAGTGGTGAGTGTTTGCACTGTCAACTGGCTGCTGGTGCCACCGGGGTAGAAGCCCGACAGGTTCCCCCCAATTGCATTCCATTTGTGTGGATCACAAAAAGGTGATTTGTTCTCACTCGCCATTTTCCGTGTGCAGCAAGCAGGGAAGAAGTGTGATCTTTCAGTTCTTATAGCAACAGCTGGAGAAAATTACAGAAAATCCCCCTTGTTTAAATATTTCATATCACCATCTGACTTTCAGAACATGCCATTGTTTTTTGCCTCGATTTTACTTTCTCAACGGGAGCTCGAGGAAGAATAACATCTGTGTGAGAGTTGTATTGCAGGTCGTCAAGTGGCGATGAAATTGTATATTAGACGCAGAAAGTCCTTTCAAGCTAATAACCATGAAACATTGGGGGGTTAAAGACGCAGGAGTTTTTTCCCTCACCACTTCTTTATCTTGTTAACGCTCAATGATTGTGACAGTAAAAGCAACCGCTGCTCCCTGTTCTCTTTACTTGGCAGCGTGTACACAAGTCAACCCGAGCTTCAGTGTATGGATGTTCAAGGGTGAAGGTACAGGGGGTCCAAAGGCCCTATGAGTGCTTTGAAGAGGCTTCTTCACCAGACAGTGAAGAACATGGGTGCTGACAGAGCTGGCAGAGGCCGCTCTTCTAATGCAAAGTGCATCCCCATTTGCATTCTGGATTTAGCAGATGCATGTTTAGTTGTAGTGGTTCATTATTCAAAAATATAGTGCTATCCTAATGACCTCGCAGTTTAAGTTCCAGTAAGTCCAAATTGTGTTTTTAGTTATAGGTCGATGCTTGGTTCATTCCCACCCTTAATATAAATATAAAACTTGATGCCTGCTATTGACGGTGATAGATAATCAAGATTTTATCAGATAATGATCTGTTAACCAGTCAGTCAATTTGGCACTGAAACTAAGAATCAGATAAACAACCTTCCTACTGTTTAAAACGCTTCAATCGTATTTCAAAAGTGAACTTATTGCATGCCACTGTCAGTGATACATCTCCAATCCATTTGGAGTCCTAATGTATCCTGAACAACCCAACACAACTACAGAGGGTTTCAATATGGTTTTCCTTGCCTTACAACTTCAAGCAGGATCTATTTATCAAATACTCAGTATCCCCTCCATGCCAAACAGCTTGCGCACTGGTCTGCTACAGACTTTGACATTGGGTCATCTGAATTGATGATCTATGTTGCGAGGAGGCGAAAGCCTCTGCTGGAGCGAGTCCTGGCAGAGTGTGAGGCCTCAGCCAAGTCTGTCTGACTGATCACTACAGATGCTCGTCTTCAAGTATTCCGAGTCATATCCTTAGTGCTGGGTCTTGAGGGACAAACAATGGCACCTGTTCCTCATAAGATTGCCCACTCATGGTTCTTTAATGGAGCCTGAGGGCAGATGGTGTGAAATTACATTATCCAGTTGTTAGTGGCGCTGTGACAAAGAAAAGCTGTCTTATCTGCATACTTGGAAAAGGCAATGAGGGCATCCAAAATGCACCTCCAACACACGCTTGACTTTTTGTTTGCCCAAATTTTCTTATTCTTTCTTGTCGCACACTCTAAAAATGTTTGGAATTATGCTAGAAATACTTCTGCAGCCCACACGTACTTAATTGACAGCCCAACTAAGCTCGACTATTTGTTCCCACCTTGAAGCTCCTCAGAATTTGATTTGCCTTGCTCTGACATTAGTTGCTGCTTATTAAACTTTAATGCTCGGAGCTCATTACTGCAAATCACGTCCATTCTAACTTGATGCGTTTATTTCTCAACCAATGCATATTTATACTCTCAGTTTTGGCTCGGTAAATCTTGGATATCTGTACCATATTTTAAAAAGATAAAGGTGATAAAATCTGATCTCCTGAAGTAAATTATACCATTTAAAGTTAATGTTGCATGGGGAAACGTATTAGGTTATCGACATTCATAGTTTCATCTGGAATTAATAAGTAGAATAATTAAATTATAGCATTAGAGTAATTTTATATCGCTGACAGAAAATATTGTTATGTAGATGTAATAAGCATACAAAGCTGTCACAGTGATTGAGAAGCAGAGCTATTTAACTGTCCAAATAGCCACATATACAAAAGCTCTGTGTACCCTTAGTCGCTTCATGATATGTTATGCCATTAATTATTGCTTTCTTACCCTCCTAACTGCTAGTAGTTCAAATTTGTCGTCTGTAGAGGACATTTGTAAACCTAAATATCTCCCACCCAGTGTATCCAAATGCATAAACTCCTTTTGTGCTATATAGAGGACATTCAGGGCTTTCCAACGACACCAAATTTCTTTTGCTGTATTCCAATTACTTCACATAGATTGGGGAATTTCAAAGTAAATGTGATTGGACAACATTTTTTCCTGGTAGTAAGGAGGTTAACACACTGATTTCTTACGATCACAGTAAATGCATCTCATCCCCCTATTGTCATGGCTTCGTTTTAAAGAGACTTGAATGGTGAACCATTCTGTAATGTGTTAATTTTAGGGGATGACCTATATTAACCCATTTTTCAGGAAAGTTCCTCTGAGGTGCCCTGGTGCAACGTTAGATTAACCCTCTCGGGCCCACAACTGCGGCCCGTCAAAGACCCTCAGGAAGCAGAGAGTGACAGTAAGATTAGACCTTGCTGCTTGTGTGCAATCCCCCCACAGTACTTTGGAGACATAAGCTGCTCACCCACCCTTGACACAAGTGGGGAGTTAGTGTTGCTGTTCCCTGCAGGGTAGGGAAGTCAGCAAATGACTGTCTAGTCAAGGTTTAATGTGAGACAGCGACAAACGGATATAAAGTGTTAGTTTCGTGTCATTGCATAAAAAGACTGTGTTGTGGTCCCCTGATGTATGAGTGAAGATTTGATTTGTCCCGCTCTTTGTTTTGACTTGAGCGCAGGATTATGACTTAATTCAAGCTGCTTTTTGCAAAAGTTGACATTTACTGTCCAACCAAACAAACAGAAAATATAATTACATATTGTGTTTTTGGCTCAAAACTACTTTTTCTAAACACAAACGTGCAGCAAAACAAGACTTAGTCATGTGTCAAGACATTTCACTGAAACGAGATGCTTCTAGCGTGATGTCAAGATTTCGGTTCAGGGCATGCACGGGTTCGATTCCCTGGTAGTGACCGTATGATTGTGAGTTTGAATGGTCATTTGTCTTTCTGAGTAAGGTGTCTTGAAGCATAGTATAGCTATTTCTCTGTCTTACACAGCCTTTTCTTGCCTTCTCCAAGAGGTTGTCCTTTTTCACATTTAATTGACAGACTTGACTTTCTACATGCGACCTGGAGTGTGCAGTGTGCTTAACAATCCTCCCAGTAAAGGATCTCTGTAACAGTTAGGTCGTGTGCGAAAGCTTCAGACAACATTTGCAATCCGGTACTTTTCTGCAGAAGTCATAAAGATCCTCTCAGTCATGCTGTGACTTCCACTCGCTGGCGCTGGAACAATAACTGCGGTCTTTGATGTCTTCAAGCGAAACAGTGGTTTGGAGTAAGAGCAGGCGTCAATCTGCCAGGTTTTGTGTGAGGACACGAGGGTCCACCATTGCCACGGAGCCCCCTGTCAGCACGCGTTAGGGAGACCTGTGATCTGGAGTCCCCCTCCCTCCCCCTCTGAGTGTAATCTGTGTTTCTGTGTACCATGCCTGCACTTAGGCCTCTCTCTGATCTTCGCTCTCTATCTGTTCAGCAGGTCCAGGGTCACATGCCTCCGCTCATGATCCCCATTTTTCCACACGACCAACGCACTCTGGCAGCAGCCGCCGCCGCCCAGCAAGGCTTTCTCTTCCCTCCGGGAATGTCTTATAAACCAGGTATGCTTTGCAACTTTGGCTATTTCATCCTGTGCTTTCCGGACACACGTACATGCTTCCCCTAGCATCTGCTGTTTTACCCATGCTTTTGAAAATGCAACATACAAATAAGGTTGAGGATATTGCCGCTTACATGAAATAACAGAATATGGTGGCTGAGACAGAGCCAGCCTGATGGCTTTTCCGATGAGAATAAAAAGAACTATTTTACCGTTGCATGCGACTCCCGTTTTGAGATATAAAAAAAATCACACGAAAACCATACATCACTTTTATTCCTAATGGAAGAAACAGGTTTGAAAATATACCTAGTAAAAAGGTCGATTTCCCACAGAACTCAAAAGAAAAACAAGAACCGAAAATCCATAATAACTATAAAGGCAATTTTTACTTAACGCAGAGATCTTTTAACACACTCTTTTTAAGGCATCAGAGCAACTTTTGCAGCTTAATAGATGATTGTTTTCCGTCAAAATGACTGAACTCAACAAATAATAGCTTAACTATTTTTCAAAGTAAAAGCTGAGCGGCTCTTTGAGAAAAAACAACACATAAAGTGGAACAGTGACTTTGACACTAATAGTTTTGTGACACCTAAAAATACAAAAAGGTAAAGACAACATAATGAATTATTTTCTGATATATTACTAAGGAAAGCACAGCCAAATACGGAGCTGCTGTGTTACGTGTTATGGCCTAAACACCTACAATTGGCTGGCAACCAATTTGGGCTATCCCCAACCTACTACCCATATTTGGCTTGGGTGAATTCGCCGCCCCTGTGACACATGTGAGCATAAGAGGATCAGAAAGTGAATGGATGAACGAACGTCCCAAACATACTTTTTCCATTAGATTGTCCTGTTTGCTTTAATAGTTTACTACTAGACAAATTTTATGCATCAGGATTTCTCTTTACCATATTTAACGTGACAAGGTGAGATTAAACATTTCAATTTTGCTTCTTTTGAAAAGCTGTGCTGACCTGAAATTCAAAGCCACACAGCTCGGCCATCTGCAATGTGTGGAGGTGGGCCAGATCTACTTCAAGAAACGCTGTTGAAAAATGTAGTTGACAAACATATTCCTCTGTGGCTGGATAGATTTAAATTATAATTTGAACTAAAGAAGTTGTTATAAACTATGTAGTGTAGTCTTGATAAAAATCTTTGAGCTAGAACAAAGCAAGCCCTTGTGTATTGTAAAAGTTGAGTAGAACATGAAAGATGACTGAAATCAGCAAAGGGAAACCCTGGGAAGTCAGCAGGTTTGCAGGGGCAGAGTATTAAAAAGGTGTGGAAGTGCAGTTAATGAATTAACTATAAAAGCACAGGATGAAATGTCAGCTGTTTTAGAACTGTGGAGCCATGACAGCCTAAACAAAGTGCCCGAGGGGGAGTCTTTCACCACTGCGCTTTTTGCAATAGGTTGGACATCATCGAAAATGTTTCAGTTCAACAGAAGCTATTATAGAATCAGAGGTCACCGTGTACACGCTTGTTGCATAATGCATGAAGAAATAGCTTGGGGAGTCTGGAAATGACTGTTACAAGACAAGTATATTTCAAAACATCTATTATTTCCTCACGTCCAATACAATACACACAGTGTGACCGGAGAGGATAATGTTATCACCCCCACCTGCAGCGCCCGCAGAATGCTGCCGCGTTCTTTCTCTTCTACGGAAGTGGCCAAGCTTTTACTTGCAAGACTGAAGCGCGCTAATCTGATGTTATCATTATGAGACTGCTCCCAGGGACCACTGATTATGAGCCCAACCCTGTTGTGCTCACATGGCAACAAAGTCACTCAGGCACCACAGTGGCAAGTCATCACCCCGTCCACTGGCTGTGCTCAATGGCCCGCTATTGTACGGTAGAGAAGCACAGTCTTTCAAGCAGCAGCTCATCTTTTAAACAAATAGGACTTTCCACCTCATCTCCACCGTTTAGTAAAATATCAATGCATTTGGGCCCATATGGAACTCTCATGCAACTTTTTTGCAAAGCCCAAACTTTATATCAAGTGCGGATAAAAGCCAAACATTCAATAGAAAAAAAAATATTGTAATAAAATAAAATAAAAACGCTTTTTATAAAGGTGTCAATAGGTTAATTAGCAGATCCTAAACTGTGAATATACAAGGAAACCTTTTGGGATTTTTTAAATTACTAAGTGGGGAAATTGTATAGTGAATGAAATATTAGCTAGTCAAAATCAAAACATTTGTATTGGACTGCAATTGCAGGTATCTGTCATTCACAAGTAGATGCACACGTAATATTCATTTGCAAAAAAAATCCATGTGCATAACTGGCAAAACTGATATTATTTCTCCTCCTCTCCCCATTCACAGGCTAACACTATCCTAACCACGTTGTTACCGAACCGATAAATCTTGACCGATATAGTCATCATTTTGAATGTTCAAAATCAAATTACAGACAATCTAACTGTTCAGAATGCATCTGCAACTAGTCACCCTTGTTGTGACCCAAAATATTTATTCCATCTCGTTGAACTTATCTTTTAAATGTTGACTTAATGCAAATGTCCAACTACTTGTCCACCGGGCCTCTTAATAGTGACTTTTATTTTCACAAGATTTATAGATCGCATTGACCTGGCCAACAAGGGACAAGTCATGGTTAAAATGGTTTTAAAGCTTAATACCCTATTCCAGCAATGACACCAACCTGGCACGACGCCCATTCAGCTGAGGCCAAATGCCTATATGCTGAATACCCCAAGAAGCACGCCACCCCTCCCTAGCAGTGGGCCACTCATTTAGGACATGACTCTCCCCAGGTTTCACATGACATCTAAAGACACCCAGCCATTTATTCTTCCCAAACATACACGTCACAGGCAGCACAGAGAGACAAGAGGTAAAGCGATACCGAAATGAAAGAAGTGTAGAAATAACCACTGGGCCCGCACATCCAAGCCAGCACTATTTGAAACCACTACAGCCGTGTGATTTTATTTGCTCCTAAATGGGGATTGAATTTCCATGCGCCCGTCTCACATTGTGCTGTGCTGTACAAGATTGCAAGAAGAGGCAAGCGGGCGAGGGCAAACTGAAAGATTTACCTTGTCTGCGGCCTAATGGCTCCATATGTTAGTGAGGAGAAGCGACAGGAAGAAGTGGGGTCTGAACGAAGGACTGCCCCCCACACTCTGCCTGTGACGCATGTTACCAAACAAACACCATGCTGCCCCATCCCTCACTGTTAAACCCGGAAACTGCCATGGCTATTAGTCATAGGGCGAGCTGCAATGAAAACAAGCTTTTCTGAGCCAGATGTGTCAGTCAAAATAGGCAGCATTGTTTTAAACCAGAATTTGCCAACACCCTTGTAACCAATTAACACGCATTTGTTTTCACTCCAACACCTCTCAGAGACAATATTGCGCTGAACAATAGCCAGCCAAGTCGGCAGCTGCACGAACTGCCTGAGGGAGTATTGCATAATTGCTAATTGAAAATCACGAGAGCCTATTGTACTTTTGAACCCTGCGAGCACACACAAGCCCGAAGAGTTTCCTTGAACGGTGCGCCACGTTCCCAAGTAATCCTCCTCCAGTCCGACCGGTTGAACCTTTTGTCAATGCAGATGTTCGGGCTTGACGCTGAGGCATTGCCGCTATGTGCCACGTTGCCGTGTCAATGTCCCGCAGGACTTTTGGGGGATCTGTGTCGGCGCATGTCTGCGTACTCATTGTCTCAACCTGTATACATTGTTGTTTCTCCCCTGACAGGTGATAACTACCCCGTGCAGTTCATTCCCTCCACAATGGCAGCCGCGGCAGCGTCAGGACTCAGCCCTCTGCAGCTGCAGGTAGGCACGGCGCTATGACAAAGAATGTTCAGGGCATCCGCCAAGCCAGAAAAGATGGTTAAGCAGCTGCACGCTAAGTAATGAGCTGCACACTAAATCATACTGAAGGCCCCCGCGCACACACATGCTCATCATATTACATATGTAATTCATCTAATTTTATAGAGGCTTTATCCTCTCTGGCCTTCCCACACGGACGAGGTATGAAGATAATAGTTATCAGAGGGAATGAGAATCACTTGGGTTGCCTTTAATGGCCCGCCACTAAACGTATCAGGGGGCATTTGACAATGCAAGCAAAGTATCTTTTTTTTATTGATTGTTATCTTGGAAACGCACTCACTTAGTTGTTTTTTCACTCACATATCTGAAACAAAAGAAGATAGGCACAAAATGTGAGTAGTCATGTCAGACTGTGTGTGCAAAGAAAATGTTGAGAAAGCCTCCACACCCTATAAACTGCTCCAGGAGGATTCTCTCACAGTATTTAAAAAAAAATGAACCCAGGTCAGGGCCTAACCTGAGGACATAATGTTTAATAGATTGTTATCTAGATTCTTTGCTTCACATTCTACAATGAATAGAACTGTCAGTGTGAGCTTTGTGGCCAAATGATTTAAGATTTCTATGAGGCTACACACATTTTCATACAGAAAACAACACATAAAAATACAATAATACTTAGTGATATAAGTGGCTCAATGTAGACAAGATATCTTATGTCCATTTTTTTTAATATTGATTTGTGAGCATAAACGTGAAATGGAAGCTTTCCATGTTTAGCAAAAAGAATAAGTAAAAGCTCTTCAAAACACTCACACACATCTTTAATAGACACACATTTTTTTGCTTTGAGTGAAAACTTGATATCCAAGCATTTACATCACAGCATTACCTGTTTGGCAGAATAAGTAAAAGCTCTTCTTAACACACACACACACACACACACACACACACACACACACACACACACACACACACCACACACACACACACACACACGCCACCAGTAAAATAAACCTACTTCAGTAACTCTAGACCAGCACCAATACTTGTGTTGTGTCAGTTGCTAAAGTAGACCCCGACAGGTCAACAGCCACAACAGTAAACATTGTAAAAAAAAAAAAAAAAAAAACTAAAAAAATCAGTTATGCTCTGCTATCTGTAATGAAGTGCTGGAGAAGCATGTCAAGATTAACCATCGCGCTGAAGACTTGTCAGGGAGGGGAATTTTCTGCACTTTGATATATGTTGCATTTGTCCTTCGGAAGCAACCACTGTCAGTGTTAACGAGCCTTGGCAAGTTCTAACAGTGTTTGCAGCTGGCTATGAGGAGCTCTGTGTCATTATTTTGCCATGAGACACACTATCACAGGCACGTAAGGTGTTCACCAGGCTCTGCTTGTTTTTGAAGGGAGACTGCCCAAGTGGATTATAATGATTTGGCTTTGAACGCGTGTATTGTAGGCCCACTAGAAAGGTTGGGCGGTTATGAACAGGCATGTTCTGACTATATATAGTGATATGAGGTCAAATGAGATGGTCATATATCTGAAGGTTAGGGTGAGGAGGGGAGACAGGTTGACAGTCATTAATTGTGAGTATGCATCTAACCCTGGGAATGGGATAAAACAGCGGCTCCACGCCCATGACTTGGCTGACCTTTAGGGAACACAGTAAACAAAAAGAGGTACATTTGCCATTAATTGAAGTCTGTCATATATTCCACATGCTTTCTGCTATTTACCCTGCACCGAGACTCCCCTTAAAACAGCAAGGCAAGTCAAACATGCCCTTTTCGACATGGCTGGGATCAACAGACCGTGCGACTGCCATTACTTCTGAGCGAGGACGATATAACTATTATTAAAACTTGTACTTTGGTCTTGCCATCGCAGCCACAATAGTATTTCTCCACTCTTCATGATAGAAAGAATTAGTAGTACTATATCGAGATGTGAGTGACCTGACTAACAGGTTTTTCAACGAATGAGCCATTGTTCAGTTAACTTTTGCTTTGACTTTTTAGCAAAGATTTGAAATACAAGTGGTGGAAAGTAAGACTATTTAAGGATTCTTCCATTGAATTTTACTTGAGGCAAGACAAACCATAGTACAACTTGTGTAGTCAAAACTACATAACCTTGCTTACATATAAGAGAATACAATAACAAATAGTATCTAGGATGTGGCGTTATAACGTATCCATGTTATAACCATGTAACATATGGAGTAGTACAATATAATGAGCTTTATATGCATTAATTATTGAAGCCTCTACGATAATAACTTATGGATCACGTACCAGAATTTGGCACAAATATTGGTTTATAATGTAACGTCTAACTCTGCCTTAAATAAGACCTATTTAATTACAAATACCTAATCACTTAATAGTGTATTAAGTACATCATTAGGTGCTATAATTCAAATTAAATTTGAATAACCTTTTTGAGATGCTAGAAGCGCTTAATGGCATTTGTATTTATTTCAATAATGAATGATTGGTCATTTGAGTCTTTTTAATTACAGATGTGGGCACAGAACAAAAACATATGTAATATAATAATAATAATATAGTAAATAAAAATGTCTTGTTCCAGAATCAGTGTAGGTCTGTTTTAGAAGTTTTTTTTCTTTCAATAATACTGAACAAAATGAATGTCTGTATTGGAAAAAGTTTCATATGGCTGGAAATCATGGAAGAATCTTGCTGACTTTTGTGGCTGGAATTACACGATTTGCCCCCAGTCAAGCATTCCTGTCATCTGCAATGTAAGGAGTTATTTTCAACAATTTACTCTTCTTGGATTAGTCAATATATGAACCGTTGAGGGAGGGAAAAAAAAACAATCTGATTGGGAGAATTAATTCCCACAATGCTACCGTGGTAATAGGATCCGGTCAATGAGGCAGGCTGCTCCGTCACTCTTAATGTTGCTCGTGTAAGCCCTTCACAATCTCCTCTGTCATAACATTGCGGGATCCAGGCCTCGCCAAGAATAAAACCCCAACAAGGTAACAAAGGCTCCGTAGCTGATGGATGTAAATGAATGTCGCCGGATGTGTTTGACTGCCAGAGACTGTAATTTGCTTGTCAATACGGGGTGCTCGCGTCACAGTCTGCAAGTGGCTTGTCAGCACACATGGATGTACCACAAGGCAATTTCACTCAATGTGTTCCTGACAGATTGGCTCGCATCCTCAACTCACAGGAGAGAAGGCGGGTAAACTATCCCAGCGCGACGTGCCCCTCTTCATTAGTGCCCACACAGTGCAGCGATGAAGCCGGGATCAGCAGGAAACAATGGTCGCGTCTCCGCCTGTCCTTGCCTGATTGCAAGTGACACCTCTCACGTAACAGAGGAAATTGTGCTTAGATTGTGCCGCGACATGTCCTGACACCAACTATATTCAGCTAAGTGAAGAAAAAAAAAAGAGAGAATTTTCCTAATTCTACAAAAGACAAATCTATTTAGAACATGAATTAATGTGTAGCTTATGTCGGTCCAGAGTGGGAATTAGTAAACAATTTTCAAAAGGAAATTACAAACTCAAAACTCTCAGTTTAAAGATAATAGAAGCCATTTTTGCTTTTTAATTTTGTACCTTTTGAAAATTAAGAAAAGAAAAATATTTATTTATCTGTATTTTTTCAGAAATTAGCGATTTGGAACTATGTAAAGACACCCAGTCAAAACCCACCCAGTTATTCAGTTCGCCAGATTAGATGAAAATTTCCAATGTATCTCCTTCCTCACGCATTTTTTTTCTCCAATGCGTCTATTTCATGTTGCAATGTGTACTGATGTCACATTTGCATTGCATCCAGGATGCTGGTATGCCTTAATATTAGCTTTATAAACACACTTCAAAACGAAATTCTGCCCGTGTGCTTGTCCACAAGCAGAGCTGATCTCAGACAGACGGATACAGTACATCTAAATGGAGTTTTTATTGCTCTCGATGACTCTCATTACTAGAAAGAAAAACAAACAAACATTTTGATCCAGGAACAAAAAAGGAAGAAAAAAATGTGCATTCTTTGATTTGGATATACTATACCTAAATGCCTGTAGCTTCCAGATGTGAAGAAAGAGATTCCATCATTAACAAGTGAGGCACTTTTGACTTTGAAAGAGAGAGAAGGGGAGAGCGGAGGGCAGGACACAGAGAAGCGACATACTGTCGAGAGCAGCTGTTTCTGTGTTTATGAGCAGAGGAGGCCAGTCTTTGAAGGTAACCCCGAGCAGTGCGGCGGTTCTAGCCGTGTATGGAAGGCTGGCTAATAGGGCGGCTAGGTGAGCAGCTGGATGGAGGCTGTGGCACACAGAGGCACAGATGGACAGATATAGTGGATAACGCTGTGAGCATCACAGAATGGAGAAAGCCGGCTCAGGGGACTCGAAGGCACACTACTAACTTTAAGAGGAAGGTTGTCTTTGGCAGCGTATTCAGAAGAATATGGGAAGACAAAGGCCTGAAATATCCTGTGGTACCTCTCTTTAGAATTTGAGAACATTTTACATCATAAAATAGGACAAATGGCCAAGGAAGCCAAGGGGAATGTTTGAATGTGGCACCACCACCCTGACCCTGTAATAGTATCTGATAACAAAACAAACCATACATAGCACATTGTTCATACCACTTGCACATTTTTAAGTGAACGTTTCTGGGTTGGGAGTTTATTCACGAATCAGTTTTAAAAATAAAATTGGAGGAGGGGTGTTAACATACACACATTTCCTACAGAAAAAAAATCATCACATCCCACTTTTACACCACACCAGAAGTGCAATGGCTTAAATATTTTTATAAAGTACAATTTTCCTCAATGAAAACACACTACAACATTGTTTGTAGTTTTTATTATTGAAGGCGTTTAATAGTTAATGTGCAATTTCAAAACAATTGAGTATTTTGAGTGCAAAGGCAAAATTTTGTTTATTTCTTAAGGCACTGCTATATACTGTAGATGGCAGGAGAACTAGAATTGGTGTACGCAGGCGAGGGGGGATGGAGAGGAGCAGGTTGGGTGCCAGCAGATGAGACAGATGTTGGGACATACTGGAAAGAATCGGCACAGTGCACCAGGACGACTTCTTCTACTCTTGACATCTGGGCCTAGCCCGGGTCAGCCTGCCTGTTTGCCCTGGGCAATGAGCCTGTACAAGCCTTGTGGCAAACAGGGCTGGCGCTGTTCTCCCTTTTAAATGGTGAGGAGCACTGAAGCACACTTAATGCCCTCATATCCAATCCAGTGCTTAACGTCCAGGCCAGGCAGAGGTGAATGAGACATTCACACACGCACGAACACACAAGGTGGTAGTGTGTCATTCGCACGAGCTAAAGCTGACGGCGAATCAAACGTTAATCGGTATGAGCAATTGTTATGGTGTGAAGGCAATGCGTTGTTTTTTTTTCTTTTCACCAGCCGTCGTGGCTAAAAGTAGCATCATGGCTGGCAGCGGCACGTCTGACAAATATCTGCCACACTGTTTTACAACACGCATTATTACCACACTGAAGCAATTTTGAAGCAAAACAACTGGCTCATTTGTTTTGCCACAGAAAGTTTTTTTTCCCTTTATGGCATATGTCTACATGGGGATCTAAAGGGCGGTCTTCAGAGCTTTTGAGAGGTTAATCATCAAATAAACAAGACTTGATGTTTTAATTACCATCATTTAGTAAAGATTAGTTTTGTCTGACATCATTTGCAAACTGTGTAGTTTAAGTTTAATGTCGTAGGCAGCAAGGAAAAGTGCACCTCCTATTTAACCTTTGCTGGGACTCGAGGGCTTGTTTTTAATTAGCACAGGCTGACCTTGCGCACGCCACACTCACTTTGAATCCATGCTCGCTCAGATTGGTTCCACTTGATTGGGAGAAGGTATAGGGACATAAGGAGGAGGATCTTTGATTTTATTTAGGAGTTTCCTTGTGTTGAAACAGTGGATGTTTTTATTTTTATTTTTTAATGAAGAAAGTAGGAAGACTGTACAATGTGTCACAAAATATTCAGTTTTTCACTTCTTAAAATGCAAAACTCAATAAGCCAACACAGTATATTACATCTAATTGTAAACTGTATATTACTTATTAATGTACAAACTGCAAGGACTAGAGATTCGCTCAATTCTCACCTTCTCCTCAGATACCCCCAGTGAGCTGACCCCCGCTATAAAGAACCCCGAGCTACCATGACCATAAGATGAAAGTGCTATTAAATTTAAATGGGGAAAGGGTGGTGGTGGTGTAGCATAGACACGCCTTTTACTAATAAGGTAGGCCAGCATTGGGAGAAAGGCATCACTTGTCAGCCATCAGTGTCACATTGGCAAAAATCTGCAATGTCCTTAACAGCCTTTAATAATAATTGTCACTCATCAAACTGTAAATGCTAACAAAATGCCTGAAGATTGGGACATATATGTCTTTGTGCAGTGAATGGCAAGATAGCATACACTATACTTATTTTTTTTAAAATCTTGATTCTATTTATCGTTCCCTAGTTCTTGAGATTTGGAATGTTCCTGGTTAAGAGGGTAGGCACTGCTTATCACCCCATGGCGCTGACCTCCTAATCAGTGCTGACGGGGCCATCCTGACAGCGTCTAATTTGCGGTGGGGTCTAATTATCCTCTTTTTCCTGGACAATAAAGTTCTTCCCACTTAAGGTCAGGGGCATGCCTGTGGACAAGACTGTTAGCCAACATCTGTCCAACAGATTTCACTTTTGCTCTTTTTTTTTGTAGTCTAAGGATAGTAAGTGGTCACTCTCACAATAGATATCACTCATTTGTTATGGAACTTCTACCTTTAATATTTACTCTGACAGAGTTGAGGAAGACATACAGTAAGGCTAATTCTTAATTGTGACGAGGGCCTGGATATTATTTGGGATCACTTTTTTCCATTTCCATCTGCCACTTGCTGTTATAAGAATCAGACATTTGCCCTTGTGCCACAAATATTGGTAGTCTATCCTTTAGGAGCATATGTGTGCTGTAATACTGTATCTGTAGATCCCTAAAGGGACATTAAGGGCTTTGATCTGTTTCTATTGTGGTCCTATCTTTGTGGCTTTTTTCTTTCCACTCGCAAGTGTGCGGTCTGTACATGGCAGAAGGAATCGGGAAATGACACACAAGTTGTTGATTGGCCAAAGGAAGAGAAATTGGATTCCCCCCAGACAGCACCATTAGACTGAGAAAAAAATAAGCCTAACCTTGTCTCAGAATGGCAAACGGTGGGGGAATTAAAGACTGCATTGTGTTTCGAAAAGTAAAGTGGAACGACGCTGTTTCTTATTAGTTCTATTTGCAGACCTTTTGCAATTTAGCGCGGAGCACAAAAGCCGACTTCAACGGGTAACGGAGCAAATTTGGAGTAGGTGTCAGCTATGCAGGAGTGTTTTCACTGAAGCACACAACGTACTGTGAAAATATTAAAGTCATTATCCCTAAACAGTCCATGTTGGAAATATAAAATTATGCTTTAGTCTCCAAAACAGTGGGAACAGTCTAAGTCTTTGGGCGATCACTTGAAGCCCCCTCTTGTGTGGTAATGTCAGTAACACTTGGATGTTTAACTGACTTAATACCAAAGAAAATAGTGTCAGTGTTTTTCATGCAGGTTTTTAGGCCTTCATAATGCTTACATTTAAGTTCATCTACAGCGGCAACTCCACCGAGGTTTTGGGTTTCAAGTATTGTTTAATGGGACTGTCTCACACGGTTGCATGGGGTTAAATATCATGCTAGAAATTTAAATTGGAGGCTGTAACCTACATAGAGCAATGAGAGATCCTCACTAACACACACACTGCAAACTTTTCTCTGTGATAAGTGGAAAATAGGGGCTCCAAGTATTCTGAACGCGAGCCATCTCTGTGGTTTTCAAGACTGCTGTCTCTCTCTGGGTTCCGCCTTTGAAACACAGTTAAGACCTCTGATGGAGGTTCTCTGCCAGCTTCGTGGAAAGAGAGGAAAGACACTAAAGAGAGAGCGATGAAGGCAGACAGAAGCTCGGGAGAGGAAAAGACAGAATATAAAACTTTGAATGTTGGCTCTCGCTGGATGTTAACATCATGTGGCTTTCTCCGCCTCCCTACAGCAACTGTACGCCGCCCAACTTGCCAGCATGCAGGTCTCTCCTGGAGCCAAGATGCCTCCACTCCCACAGCCACTCAATGCCAGTGGGCCCATTTCCCCCTCCTCTCTGAAGAATGACAAGAGTTCCTCCAGCCCTATCACTCAAGTCAAGGTATAACCCTCAACTCTTGCAAACCAGGCCTTGAGTAGTGCTTGACCCGACCCAACTTGCTGTTGTCCTAGTAAACAGTACTGTTGTCACTATGCTCCAGTGTTACAGCAGCCTCCAGCGGCTTCAATCCGTAGGGCTGCAGTGAACTTTGCTTCTGTGTTTCACTCTGCATACACTAACCAATTTCTGATGCCTTGACATTTTCATTTATTTTGATGGGAAACAATTGGTGAAAAAATGATGTTTATTGTAAAGAAATCAAAGTTCATTTATATTTTCTGCTGCTGTATGGCATGCTTCCACCTCCATGGTGAGTAAAGACAATATTCAGGACATAATTCCAATCACCAACACACGGCCCCTTGAAGTGACTCAACAGAATAATATCCCAATGGAGAAAGACCATAAATCACATCTTGAAATTGCGAAACGTTGCCCGGTGTTCTGGCTCGTGGACATGCAGCAACTGCCTTGTGATCCTTGTCTGCATCACCAAAAAATCTGATGTACAACACACATTGTAGGGTGGCGAAAGACAAAACGGTTCTAAGTAAGAACATAAATGAAAATCAAATTTAAAGTAGCAAGCCTCCATCTGTAGCTGCAGTGGAAAAAGATTGCCTTTTTATGTTTGTGTGCTTTCAGCTTCACTGCATGACAAACTGTTATTGGCACAGAAAAAAACAAGGCCTTGGGGCAGCCTATGTCCGGGCCATATGTTTGGACAAGGAGGCACTTGGGCTTTAAACAAGACTGTCAAAAGCAGAACATCTTCATAGATGCTAAAATACTGTTTATTGATACATGAGGCCTTTGACTGTATCTCACCGCAAGCACATTAGTCCCAAAGGGTATATCATTTATTCATGCAAATTGGCAGAACTTTATTATTTCTTAATTTTTGTGTACTTTTCATATGTTTTCTCATACACATGATTTATAAAATCACAGAAACTATTTTGGGACTGTTCAGAATCACCTCAGTCAGTCGCGTGTGCATCACCCAATCATTTCTCCTATTCCATACGATTTAGACATTTGATAATTCATATTCTATTTTTCAGGAGTAAAGGTATCAAAATAATAACAGTGGGAATGTGCCGTCGAGGAATGAAATGCGAAAACAAGCTAATTAAGTAGATAATGTGAGTCGAAGTGATGAATAGAACAGCTGTCTTTGATCACTGGCAGCGGCGTTATCTGGTCATTATTTATTCTTGCAACCAGAGTGCGCAGCCAGAGGAGAGAGAACAGATGAAGATGTACAGAAAGACAGAATCTGCTTTAATTAGTGTGAACAAAGATTCCGAGCAACTGTGAGGAAGATCACAGTGGCACCGCTCGGCAAAGGGGAGGATGACGAGGACAGGGAACATAATACAGTACAATAATATGAATAATAACGAAACTAAATTCAGGGGGGAAAAAGTACTGTGTTTGCTTTTGAACAACAAGAAAAGTCCAAATTAGAAGGAGGGGGAAGCTGTCTCACAAGTGTTCTTATTTGTATCTCTGCTACTGCAGGAAGAAGGAACACAGCCGCTCAACCTTTCAGCCCGGCCAAAAACAACAGACATGGTCAAGTCTCCGACTTCCCCGACGCAAAACCTATTCCCCGGGTGCAAAGGCAACCTCAACAGCTTTGCAAACAAGGGCGGTATCCCCAGCCCGCTCGGAGGAGGCCTTGGCCGTGGCTCCTCATTAGGTAACCCTTTAAAAAAATAGATTTTTATGTCCATTACTCGTAAAACATCACCGGAGGACGACAATAGTTTCTGACTCACGCATGTGATGTGTCGATATGCAGACATCCTGTCCAGCCTCAACTCTACGGCGTTGTTCGGGGACCAGGACACAGTATTGAAGGCCATCCAGGAGGCTCGGAAAATGAGGGAACAGATTCAGCGAGAACAGCTGCAACACCACCAGCAGGGCATGGAGGCGAAGCTGTCTGCCCTCACCTCGGTCGGCCTCAACAACTGCAGGATTGATAAGGTAAGGCCTACTTAAACAAACACCTTGTTGTAAAATCCATACAAATAAAATTGTAACTCTATATCATGTAGGTACATACATTGGTTAATGAGCACATGAGTTTTCAGAAGACAATTCTTAGCAAACAGAGTTATAGGCTCTTTCATGGAAGGAACAAAGTCAGGCTACCACTGTTTTTACCATTAGAAAACAACTGCTGCACTAACCAGTCCTATTTCTAATCAACAATTCCGTCATCGTCTGGTCTTACTGAGCTATTGCTGCCCCGTCTGTCACTCTCACAACTTACACAGTACCAACTCTCATTCGGCACAGACAATGTGTTTGTGCCAAAAACAAACCCGACATTTAACATAAATTTGACACGTCGTAAAACAATTATTTATTTAGTCCCTGTTGCCGGCCAACACGTTTATGCTTGCAGGGGAGACGCGTGTATGACATGTTCTGAACACCTGCTGAGAGTTTTTGTGTCTGGGTGCTGTTATCAGGTGGTTTGCAAGCCTGACGACACACAACTAAACTTAGGAACCTCCATGGCGATATCGAGCCATTTCAGGGCACAGCTGTATTGTTTTATTTAGGTAACTTGCACTTTGATTCTGCTTTTCTAAAGTCCACCAAAGTAGTTGATGAAATAAACTTAGGTGGAGCCTTTAAAATCAGAGCCATCTTAAGAATAAATTAGACTTTCATCCTCGTCCAGGGTGGAGGTAGAGGACTTGATGAGATCTGGCGGTGAACACATGAGCGAGTTAAGAGTCTTTCCTGATGTTGGTGTGAAGGCCATGACTGACCACGCTGGTGCCCAGTTTGGCCCAACACCACTCTGAAGTCGTTGCCCACTTTAAGCATACATGCAACCCTTTGCGTCCCTCAACACAGGCAGGGGCTACTTTGTAGCGGGAGCGTACACTCCCAGGGATTCCCTTTAAAAATATCTTCAATCGCTGAGTCAATCAAGGAGAGAGAGAAGAGGGTGTGGGGGGCCGTCCTGCTCTCTTTAGCTTGATGCCATGGTGCCAGTTGGCTGTGAGGAGCACGCAGGAACTGGGAGCGATGCTCATTAATATTTTAACAACTAACACTTTTAACCAACAGCCTCAACTAGGTCAATGTATATACAAAAGTGTTTTTTAAGTCAATGAATATATACAAATATTTTCCTCTCATTTGGGGTTTTTGAGGCAATCGTTGTCTTTTCAGGGGGCCGTAAACTATATCACTGAGAACTGCAGAGGAGGCCAAAGTACTCAAACTCCTACTCCACATTTAAAACTTGTATTTTAACAAAATATTGACTTGGGTAAAACAAAATAAAGAGTGACATTCTCAATTGAAGTGTTCAAAGAAAACAATTTAGATTGACCATTTAGATGCTTTTGTTAGAAGTGGTTTGAAATGAAATTGAATTGAATGCTTTTTTATTCAATTTTATTTTTTCAAATTTAGTAACCTTTTTTCAAGGAGTGAATAATGGCTTTTCCAAATCTTCAATAGTAGATTTTTTTAGATAAGACTGTATTGAATTGCGGGGCACATTTTGAACTAGTATATAAAGTCACCACAGTATACTGTTTTATCCAATGGGTTGAAAGTTATTTTTCCATGAAACAGTGTACCACCGTTCTTTCAAAGAAAAACAAAAACACATTACATAAGCGAGTCATTTATTTTTGTTCATTACATCACTCGTGGGTCTCTCCATTACACCTAAGGCCAGAAAGCTTTGTGTCGGTGGGTCAAATTGTGGAAAAAATAATGTCACCTCTTATTTTAAGTGACAGAGGACCAATTAGAAAGGTTTGACATTAAAGGGGCACTTATCAGCGCTGCTCACAGATTGGGGCCATCACTGTCACCCTTCGCTGCTATGAAGAACTGTGATTCAGCATTTTGCTAATACAGGACAATGGAAGGTTTTAACTCTGGTCAATTACCCAATATTTAGATTTTGCCAAATCTACCCCTCAACCACTTCCCTCCCTATTGTTTGCGTGGCGATCATAGTAAGACCTGAGAAAGGATTGTGGAAAGGTAACCTAAATGGGATTAAGGAGAGGTTAAGACCATCCAGTGTAGCTGTTAGAGGGGGATATTAAATATTGATTTATTCCACTGTAATGACCAAGCTGAGGGGTGGGCTAAGTGCTGCTTACAGATGGATCAATTCATCTTTTTGTACAAAGTGTGTCCGATCAGGACAATGCCTTCCCCCTAACCTTTTTCTCTACAACTCCATCAGTTAGTTCTAGCCACCGACCAAGAAGAACACTGTAAATATGACTCCATACGCTCCTTTAACCCAAAAGCATGTAAAATATTCATACTCGACGAGAGGCTTGTTTTTTTATTTGTCTGTTTTTACTACTGTATATCCCCCTCAGCACAATAAAGCCTTTTACAAGCCTCCCGCAATTTATCTTTTTGAAATATTAATCCAAAGGTATTATTGTCTGCTGAGGGCAATTACTTTGTTCCATTATTTACTCCTCCTACCTCACCCAGAGGAGGCTTTTACCTCCAAGCACTATGCCTAGAGTCAAATACACTGGATCTGAAGCCATTTGTAACCATTTGAATTGTTTCCTTCTATTATGCACTGGAGCTATAAACAGACATGCTCTCTTTGTACGCCATGGGTGAGTGGCAAAACCTGCATGTATGTTTTTATTCATACATTCAGTCAGTGTATTTTTAACATCTTGATATCGATATGCTAAATATACAAGGTATTACCTTTTGAATTCTTAAAAAAAATACAGTAGTTTAAATCAAGAACTGATGAAGAAATAAATTCTGTTCGCCTTCAAATTTGAGGAAATTCAAAATTTTAGAATCTGCCAAAATGGTCACAGAAGCCAAAGGGCATGTTTGCCTGTCAATGCCTATTTAACATTTATTAAAAAAACAGCCAACTCAAATATACCGAAATATGACCCTACTTTTGATATGTATAATTTTTGCAATAACACATGAACCCTGTGCATTCAGCTTCTGAAAACGGATTGAAAATGAGCAACTTTGTAGTAAAAGTTTCTGATGTGAGTGTTTATTTATTAACCAATTAGGAAATAAAACAAAACAATAACACTAACTTCCTTCAAATGGCATAATATCACATTGTGACGCTCAAAGAAGTGTCAAGTTAGAATGAAACACCTCCCATATTGTCAAGTATTTATGGATGTATAGGCATGAGATCCTGATTAGAGGGGGAACAATCCCACACAGTAGACACACCAACTGTATTTAGTTAAAATTCTTGGAATTTCATGATTTTGAAGCTTTTTTTAACTGCCATTTTTTACATCATCCATGCAAGGTTATTACTAGCACCTTGTGTTTTTCACTAATAAGGGAGTTCAAAACATGTAAAGTAGAATAGATGCTGAGTAATTGTAACGACATTAAAAGTGTTCAGCAGAACATCCTTTACACAAATTCAACATTGCCAATGCATATTGTGTCATATGTCAGCAATATATTCATCCTGGGCCAACCTTCAACCAGGTAGACATTTAAAAATGCCATTGTCTTGCTTAAATTCTGTGAGTATTCGTTTGCATCTGCCTTTGTGATGACCCCGAAGTTCTTGCCAGATCAAATATATTCCTGTGCTGACATGTTTCCTCCTGAAATCAAAAGGTGAAAGGCCAGTATTAACCTATTGAAGTGGCCTCCTTGCCCTAGAGCACCTCCTCTCTTCAGTATTGATGACTACAATTGTCCATTTCCCCTATCTAAATCTCAGCCGGTAAATATTCAGATGGAGCTTACACTTCTCCTAACCTATTGCTCGTAATGGTTACACAGGTCCCATCTGCTCGCATGTGTGTGCGTGCACATGTGCATAGGATGCCAGGGCTCTATTGAGGCAAAGCCCTCACAAAGACTTTGAATATAATCTTGTCTGGTCGGCCGCCCTGGAAGCAATTTTCTGCTCCTTTTCGACCGCTGTCTTGGAAATTGCAAAGCAAAGCGTTTTAGCTGCAGTGTAAATCCTTGGCATACAAGGCTTTGCCCAGCCAAATTACATTACCCCCAAGGCTCTCAGACTATGACTACGTCCAGCGAGTGCCATTGTGACAATTGCTCAAATTAACGTTTCATTTGATTGGTACCCAAGTGAAAAATGAGTAGAATTCTGCCAGTGGGTTTCGAGCGTTAAGCTTGTTCTCATCAAGACCGCATCGTGGATGGGTCATTTGGCTGTGTCGGCCACCACCATTTTTATGGGCTGAAGGTGCCACTCAAGTAGTTGTTGTCGTTGCTCTTGGGAAATCTAACTTTGAAGACCTATTCCTTCTTCATTCGTAAAACCGATCCTCTTAAACTTGGTAACTATGTTGCAAAGCCAATATCTAATCGCTCTTGTTATTTTTAGTATCCGGCTACATTAATAAAAAGCCTTCTGTAATTGTTAGAAAAACATGCAGGTTGATGGAAAAATGTCTGTAACATCATTTTATTAGAAAAACTCTAATATGTGAGTATCTACTTGAAATCTGATTGAATCGGTGTGATAATGTAGCAAAAAAAAATCTAATATGTTTTCCAAAGGTTCTTGCACCCATCTTATTTTTATCATAGGGACCTTGAAAGTTTAGGCTAAAAATCTCGAAATAAAATTAGCGGAAGTAGAACCTTATTGGAAGCCATTTTGAAAATATATATATTAACATTTATAAGGGGTCTCAATAAGCTTATAGTTTCAGGTGTAACAAGTCGCAAATATTTTAATACATATTTCCATTACAATTTAATAGAGCTAGCTGCATTATCAAATATCAATACTCATTAACAAGGAATATTCTGTTAGAAAAATCTGTACTCACTTTTTAACAAAATGGTATGAGTGTAGTTCGGAATTTCTCTCTGACTTGGAATTTTGTTCCATAGTTTTTATGTAATATTTTTGGGAATATCTATACTCTCAAATAGTGCTTCATTGTGCATGCCAATTATCCTTAACAGGTCGTGGAATGCTCAATTGATTATGGGCGGGACCATTAACTGGTTCTCAGCCAATCGCAGCAACAATAAACAGACCGCATAAAAATAATTACTCTTGCATTATAGTTAAATTAGTGGCATTGGAATCTTCAAACTAAACACATGATTTATATTACCTATCAAGGGTCACTGAATTTTCCTTCTAACAAAAAACAGAAAAGTCATCCTGAATAACGATGCTATATTCTTTTTATTAAAAACAAACAATAAATGCCAAAATGGCAGGCAGCCCAGAAAAAGTTTCGCTCTCCTTCACTTACACCGCTTAGGCCCCTTAATTTAATCAATTGCTTGTGTTTTAAATAAATGAGGTGATGCCTTAGCAGCAAAATGCAAGGGGAATGTCATGACGGGTCTCACGACCTGACATTTAAGACAAATATTAAAGCAGATGCCGAGCTTTTGTGGCCGCTACTGTCTGATTCGGCTGCTGCCTGCATTAGCCCTAACAAAGGCAGAGCGGTGGGTGAAAAAGGGAGCAACAGTCAGCATGAAAGGAACTGCGGGTTCACCGCGTGGCTGGATATACTTAAGATTCAAATGGCTCAAAACTCACAAAACTACTGGAAAGCTGCGGGATTATAAATAACATGGCAACTGGTTAAAATAAAAACACAAACCAGATGAGCACCGAGTTGCCTTTGTCTGCATTGGACTGCTGAAAGGTTTAGATTTTTTTTTTTTGAGGGCTGCAGACCACACTGACGACTGAAACGTGATCTGCCCAACCCCATATTGTGGTCAGCAAGCCTTCAACTTGCCTTGCACCAGGTGTGCGATATTACCAGAACCACTTCAGCACATTATCAAACTTAAGTGGCTGTTTAGCGTTCTGCAGCTGTTAAAGGTCACATTTATGAAAATGTGATTGTATTATTTTCCCATGAAAGAAAACACAGCTGAAAGCTTCAAAATTGTGGATAATCCAACTTTCACTCAGATTTCCAAGCACAAAACTCACTGTATTAACTGTACTTTCACGTATGGCTTAACTAACAATAACACAGTACAGCCATTTTAGAGAACCAAGTAGTTCTGGTTTCTTTTAAAATATTTCCCAACAGAAATTTGAATAACTGACGCCATGTCTTTTGCTTCATTTTTGTTTTGTTTTTCTTTGGTTCAACACCTACACAAACATTTGGGTGTTCCACCCCCTACATAGCCATTGGAAACAGTCATAACATGGCAGTATTTTCATCCAAGGATAAATCAGGCTAGTTTGTTTCAGACAAATCTCAGGGATGGATTAGTTCTACTTCTTCTATCTATTACAAGCCTCCCCCCATTTTTTTAATTGAGTGCGTGTGTTTTTAAGATCAGGGTCACATTTCTACCACTGTGTGAATTGGGTGGATTCTACTCAAAAGAAATCCAACACTGGCCGATGGTATGTGCTAAAATTATTGTCAAACATGGTTTGATTTTTAAATGATAAATTCCCACTCAAAACAAAATTCAAAATCCACCCACACTTGAAACCTCGGTCCCTCGTCACAAATTAGAATTTTCTTGAGCTCAGTGTTTATGAAGTTGTACTTTGTGCAAAAAGTTTGCGACCCACTGATCTAGTCAAGTAGTAGTATGTATCAATATGAACAAATAGCATGCTGATTTCTACCCCGCCCGCGTATATTTGCCTTTCATCTACATTTGAACAATCTCCCCGGCCATATGGCTTTGCCTATAGCCTGGAGCTATTTACAAAGAAGCTGAAGGAGTGTCAGGATTGGCAATGCCTTGCTTAAATATAGGACAGAAGTAAGCACAATGCACAGGGCTGTCCGCCACCCGCCTTTGCCCAGAATACACCCTGTGGGCAGAGACGCACATGTTCTGCGGTCTGCCAGATTAAAGCTCTCTTCACAGCACTGACAAGAGCTCCTTTTGGCTTCCTCTGGCCCGACAACTTCTATTCCTCCTCATCTCGTTTCCTCCGTGACGCACGTCTTCTCTCGGCGGCGGCGTCTGCAACCAACAAATATTTTCAAAACAAGCGGATGATAATGTGTTATTGTGCAGCGCGCGGCGCATCTCTGTAAGTGGGGTTGCGCTGGGGTGGAGTGCGGCATGCTGAAGTCATTTAAGGGAGAAACTGGTGACTTGCCAGCGGTCGTGGTCAATGTGAGAGACCGATGAAAGTGTTCCCTTTTAGCTTTTGTTTCCCCTCTTTTGAACGTCACCTCCACTCTTCATTTATCCTGCTGACTTTTTTCTTATTTGTGGCTCGTCTCCTCTCTCCCTGGCAAGACAGACTGCTTCCCTTGATACTCTGTGTCCTTTGCAACTCCACTGTATCAGAGTGATCAGTAAAAATTTAATGACACTATAAAATAATAAAAGTGCTATTAATTTATCACAGCACTTGATGCGTGGGCAATAAAGAAGCATTAGTTCAGTGAATATTTTCAAGGTTTAAAACAAAACCCAGATGCCATGCGGACATAAATTACTGCACGTATAACCAATAAGTATATTAGGCCTAGTATATAAAATTTTATGGAAATTAGTGCTTCCATATTGCACTGGCAGCATACGAATTAGCATATCAAGCGCTGGAAGGGTAGAAAAGTTACTCTGGCTAGGCCTTCACATCAAGTATAAAAATGTTCGTGCTCATAAAGCATTATTTCTTTAGAATGCATGACACAAAACATAGTGCTGAGACTCTTAGTTATTTGAGTCCCTCATAAGCAAAGGTATGCCAACCATTTCACCGAAACTATACACTTGGTGCACAAATAGAATAACTAGATGTTTGTCCTCATTGTGCTTTTCATAAATGGAATCTGATTAATATTGGTGGAATAATATTAATAATATTTCCTATACGTCAAAATTTATGGAATGTAAGATAATAAAAACTGAGAAAATGACTAAAGAATTAATTAGCAGCCATTTCTTATTTAAATAAATGGACTTTTGCCATATTTTGAGAAAATTGGAACAAAAAAAACTCTGCCGTATGAGTCACTTTTTAACCCTAGAGCGGTAACCTGGGGTGACCGGGTGTCTATAATCTGTATGGGAGACAGACAAAAAATTGTACATTTTTCAGTACGTACCAAATTATTATTTTTCCTTTCAACACTTGCAGTATGGCAAATTATGCTTTAAATGACTCAAAGTACATCAATGAAACACATACAGTACTATACATACACTCAACTGTTAGATACAGATACTTCTAAAATAGAGGGTTACCATTCTAGGGTAAATACTTTTGTCAGTGCCTGCTTACAAAAGCACATTCAAACATCTAGGAATAAAAGTGCAAAGTGAAAGTTTCTGGGGCAAGAGTTTATTCATTATTATTTTTGGGAGGGATAAAATTTGTTGTTGAAAAGCCTCCCAAAGTGAATAAAATATCTGCAAGAATTTGAAATGAGATTTTAAAATAATACAATTTAAGCTATTATATTATCAAATGCTGCAATGGCAAAATCTGAAAACAGAAATAGAGCATTTAACCATTTCCACAATTTAGCATATTTTCATCACCTAGTTTCTCAGCCCAACGTGATATTTAATGATCATAAGTTTATAAAAGGACTTGATTGATCAGAAGGGACCAACAGAGCAGCCAGGAGGAATAACGTGACGACTTTATTACAGAGGCGCAGCACCCGTGAACGTCGACTGTCCAAGTCACATTTGAAGCAGCCCATTGCCCGCCCGCCCGACTAATCAGATATCAGTCACTTTGTCAGTAGGCTGCTGGCTTCTTTCATTAAGAGTAATAATATGACCGGCTGATGAATACTCTTCTGTGTGCTCGCGAGTGCACGCATGTTCTGCTGTAATCGGGGCATCTGCACTAAATCTTTTCATTACAAAGTGTTCATATGTCATCATTTAAAAACACTTTTGTAAGCAAAGCGGCACGCACTATACGATCACTCAATTTGCCGCGAATGCCGGTAAAAAAAGAACTCGTGATTGCATTCGTGTATAGTGCTTCCTTCAGATATGGAAGTCATTTGCCTCCTTACACAAAACGCGCCAATGCTAAATGATTTTTTCCTCCACTGAACGGTATGGAATTGCTTTTCAATTTTTTTTCCTAGAAAAATAACATTCTTCACTGCTTGACATACAAAAAGAAACAATTTGGATAGTTTTGCCACATTTTTGGGTTCAATTCAATGGACATTATGCCGTATCATCCTTGTATCATCGAGTTAAAGTGTCCATCTTCAATTTGAGTCTTTGGAGAGCAAGGCAACCCCTTGCTAAAACCCTGTCTATTCACTGAGGAAGTAGGTCATTTAACAATGGAGCCAGCGGCAGTCACTACTCTCCCTCCTGCATAATACATTAAGTGTAATGTGCATCAACTATTTAAAGGCTGTTATTTTATTCTGGAAATGCACATGGACATGACATTTGATATTGTCACGCCGCTCCGAATGACAGGGTTTCATTGTGCGTCAAGTACAACACTGTAGCCAGTTAGAGCGCTGCTCAAAAGGCGACGCAGCAAATGTTGAATAAATGATGGCGGCGAGGCTCTGGATTCTGTCTACTAGAACGCCGAGAAAATCTCAGCGACAGTTGTGAGCTTGGGATCGCAAGATGTTTTCTGTTATTTTTCATAATACAGTATGTTGCTCAGTCCGCCTGACGGTGTATTCTCCTTTTGCAGGAACGGGCCCATTTTGAAGGACTCGGGCACCATCTTGGCAAGTTGGGAGAAGACGGGAAGATTGGCCACAGAGTCATCGATCTGACTAGGCCTGAGGATCTTGACGGTAAGGATATATTTTTCTTGTACATACACTTTTCTGCGGCATGACTACCAGTAATCTTCAGATTCTGAATTGTTGTGTGTTGTAACTTTATGTTTGAAATTCGTTTCACTGAAACAAACCAGAAAATAACATGTTTGGTTTTGGTTCACTTCATTTGGTTCATATTTTTAACAAGGTGCATGCTTAAAATGTGTGACTTTACTACCACCGGCGCTGTTGCTGCGATTTTTACTCTCTGTGATAGCACAAAGAACATCTATTTGAAATGAAAAGTCTGTGCATTTAACACAAAGATTTCCCTGTCATTACCGCTAGCTAGTCCACGTCACGGATTTATGCATTGTGCACATTTTAGAAGACTTGAGTCAGTTTGCAAATGGCGCAAATCTCAAAGTTCATGTCATCACTCTTTGGGTGAATCCTCGAATCACCCAATCCCAACCCACGCTAAAAAGTTACCAAACACCACATTGTGCGATCCAGGAGGTTTCATTCATTGCTGTTATTTTACAATACTTCTCACACAGTTGAATGCTAAAGGGAGTTAATAGGTTTGTTCTGGGCAAAAGTATGTCTAAACCTAAGCCACCATGTCAAGCATGAACAGTGCACCTCCATCTGGGCATGACTGAGGAATGAGTGGTGTATAGGCGAATGTTTGGTAGACAAGTGGGGGATGGTGTGAATGCTGCTTCAAAGGTTATCACAGGTAGGTGAGCTGGAGGACAAGAGAACCTTAGGACAAAGCTGGATTTTCTTCAAGCTTTAACTCCCGCTGCTGTTGCGCTTGTTTGAGGTCTCGGGCATAGGAGAGTCAATTTTGCTTGCACCAAAGTGACAAAGCGTCACCTCTCTTTGTGGCCCGGCCTTCTTCACCGGAGAGAGCAGTACGCACACAGAAGCACTGTTTGTCCGGCATAAATATTTGTGGCTGTTTCCATGGCATTTGAGAGCTGGAGCAAAGAAGAAAATGGTTGTGACTCACCTCTGATACCTCAAAGTGTCTCAGCAAAGGAGGATAGATATTTCTCAGTGCAATGTAACCCAACATCTTGCAGTTGGCGTCACACACTCTCAGTACCGCATCTACTATAATTACAACTGAGCATGTGTCAGGGGGTTATATTAAACTAGTGCACTATTGTAGGCATGCTTTGTAGGATAGTGATTTTGGAAATTCTCCGTTTTTTATGCATTAAATTAACTTTATTTCTGAAGTAACGTCAGTAAGCATAGGAACATGTTTCATTCTATTCTCTCTTTGTTTTCCATATAGGTTTAATTGGTTCCATAGTTTTGATGTTGTTTGGTAATTAATAGAATGTGATTTGTCCATTTTGTTTCCCCCCCAAAAAGAACAGACAAAAACATTAAAGCTATTTCTTCAGGTTAAATGGGTAATTCAATTCCACATATACTCTATAAGTAATGACATAATTGAATAAAACAAACACGTTTTTGTCAGACCTTGTGCCTGGAAGCATATAGTGATGTGTGGACAATTTAGGAAACATGCAGTATGAATCGTCAGTCTGATGGAGAGTCTGCCCCTTTTTCAGCTTCCACTAACAAAGTTGTTATCATTTAATTTGATATCAATGATCACTGGGCTCATTGTCATCATGAGTCCAATTTCATATCTAAATGCACCGCTGACTTTTACCCACATGCACACATCTGAACAACTTCTCCGTGGACAGATGTGCTTCCTCTCGCAGTGGGGGTCCTCTCTCCGGAGCAATGCTGGAGTCAGCTAGCGCTGAAAAGGAGCACACCAGGGCAGACGTGCCCTTTTAATTCCTTCACGGGGCCAAGGGAAAGGCTCACACCCGACGCCTCCCGTCAGCGTTCCCACTGGGCGATGGATTATGGGAGCAGGCCGGGGTCAAAGGAGACAAGAGGTCCCGTTCCCAGAGGGAGAGATGGCTGGGAGCCGGGCTAGCGGGCATAACTCAAAATACACCCATCAACTTTTGCTCTTTTACATTGTGAATAATGTGCAAGAGCAAAACACGCTCTTGATTGATGGGGGGCAGGATTTTATGATGTGAACCGCAAAGTGTTAACTCTACTCGCAGCATTTTTACTCTTAAAACCCTTGTAAAGATCTACAGGGAGTCAGTCCTTCCTTGGCATGATGTTCTCCATATATTCAAGCATCTAGCTAAATCCAGTTGTGTGTGCTCTTTAATTATTGACAAAGCTATGATTAAGTTATTTTCTGGCCAAAAGTCATCCAGATGTGAGGGGAAAAGAGGGTGAAAGTTTTTCGCCGTTGTTTCACCAGAACACGTACAGAAGAGGGGATTTATCGACAGCATACTTGTTCCGCAGTAGTGGAGTTTCATGAGGAGGAAAATTACATGGTGTACCTCCCAGTCATCGCATAGGGTGTGAAAGCCCCTTAGTGTGATGCAGGTCTCTCTCCAGAAGCGAGCGGCCGCACTGAGCGGGCTCTGTGTGCAGGCGCGGCTCTGTCATCGCAACGCTTCACAGAAGGCTTTAAGTTGCTTAAGTTAATATTTGCAAAGGACGGAGCAGCGGCACAGACTGGAAAGTGGCGGCACACGAATGGAAAAGGGAGAGGATTCCCTCCGTTTGACAAAGCCACCAGCCAAAAGCGGGGTCTCGCCACACTTAAATTTACTCTGATAAAAACATTAGGCCTCCGACGCTATATTGTCGTGCTGGCGCGTGTCGGTACTGAGACTCAAGAGGCAAACCAAGATCGGGAAATTGGTGTAAACACCATGGAATAAGAAGAAAAGAATGAGACTGTGTTAGTGTTGAGGATGATTGGTGTTTTGTTTCTGTATCTTGGAGCGCTTCCAAATGTAATTGTTTGAAAAGCATTTGTTATTGTTTTTCTTTTACTCGATGAGGCCGTGGGACTTGAGCTCGTGTTTTATTGCGCAGGAAGGCTGAGTCAGCATGGGCATGCTAATCATTTTTCACAGCAGAAATGGTCCTGTTGGTCTAGGCAAACAAAGAGAAAGGATTCATTCTTAGTTAATCGTGTCTGGAAACCATTGTGGCATAATGTACAGTATATTAAGAATAAGTTAAAATGAACAATTATTGCATTCTGTCCAAACAAAAACAGTTATAGTTGTACTTATCATTTTAATTTGTTCCAAGCTCATTGCTCATTTTATTTGTAAATCACTGATGTGAGACAGAAATCCTGCAACCCCCAAACCACCATTTTTCATGAATCTCGCCCAATCAGCATGTTTGTTGCGCCATGAATATCACTCATGAAACCAAGTGAAGTTTATTATAGCCTTAAATCACCAAACTGAAGTTGGGCGTTTATAGGTCAAAGTAGTACCATTGTAGTTAAGACATTTTATCACATGTCAAGACTGATTATTGACTCTCAGTGATTATGCTTTAGCACCGAGCTGGATGTTGTCAAAGATGAGAAACTTGCAAATGAAACAATGCATCTGTGAGGAGAAAAGAACAAACGACATGTCGAGGCACATTGGCGCACGTGAGTTTTCACGTGTTGGGTGGATGCTCACACAGGCACGCACACACATTTTAAATGGAAAAAGAATAAAAGGAGGGGAATTGACATGTTAAATAGGGCTTAGTTCTGTTGTAATTTGTGTCACTTTAATTAGCGTGCCTTGAGCTCCTGCTGGTGCAGCCCGCACCCCAAATATCATGTCCTATTTTCCCACACAATTAATCCAACATGATCTGGCTCTGAGGGAGAGGCTTCATCGTCGCCGATAAACGCCTCCAGTCAGAGGTGCTTGCAGACATCCCAACAGCCAATTCTATTAGTCAGGACCTTCGGGTTGCCAGACCTTTGAGCTATACGACGTGCAACATGTTAAAGTGCAGTCGAATCCCCACTCTCTCCCCGCCACAATCGTTTGAGGAGAAGTTGGCTTTTGTCTTCTCCTCACGCTGCAACTGAAGGCAAAGGCAGCCTTTTTCCTTTCGGCTAAGGTGTGTACCCGAATGCAGCCGTTGTAGGGCGGACCGGAGCGAGGCTACCTTCTGGCTGAGTCTGTGTTCAAGTCTCAGCCTGTAGTCGTGGGTGCTATTTCTTTCACTTTTCATCCCACCCTCCTTCTCCACCTCCTCGTAAACATGAAGCCATTTTCCCTGACTGTAATTCATGCTGTTCATCTGCACCGTTTACAGGAGAGACAAATTAAAAAAGGAACTGTAATATCCCTCTGTCGCACGTGAGCCACGGGCCTCATGAATCACAATAAATTCTATTAAACAGCACTCCCTCTTTGTAACACCCCCCAACAAAAACGTTAAAGTATTACCCGGGCCGTCACTGCTAAACATCTGTGTTTATTTACACCGTCACACATCCGCCTAACTGATTCCCAACTGTCCTGCCAGTCGGAGACAAACTGTGTATTCGGCTAATCGGCAAAACGGCGGAGCCATGTCATGACCTTCAAGCGGAACGATCGAAACAATATTGCGGCAAATTGCTTATTGGGGATTGAAGGGATTTGACGAGGCAGGCCACTAATGTGTAGGTTGTCTCTGGTAGACATATATTACCTGACTGAATGGGAGGTGCCTTGTTCATGCGAGCAGGAAGCTCCTATTTTTAAACAGCCGTTCTTCAATTTTACAATCTTTCTGCATTTGTAAATGGTGTGTAAATGACTAAGAGTGAGCTTAATACAATTCATTTTCCTTACAAAGAGTTTTGTTTGCGTGTCTATCTGTCAGGCTATTCATGCAACTGTGTTTTTGCATGTGGAATGACCTAACTACCAAACACGCTTGTTTATGAAACATTTTAGCATAGTGCTGTTACTTTCTAATAATCATGGGATGAAAAGTCTACATATAGACTTTATTTGGGGTGTTCTTCAGAAGCGCTGTAAACTGTGGCAGTTATCTGCCAGTTCATATTCATGAGTTTGATGCAACTGGTTCATTCGGAACACGGCAAGGAATAACAATAAAATTATCACAGCTTTTAATTTTTTTCACCCTCTTTAAAAAAAATTGGACGAATTTTATTTTTCGGGAGGCGTTTTAAAAATGTGTTATCTTGGTCTCATTTGGAATACAAAATATAACATTTAGACAGGGTGTGCAATTTTTTTGCTATTAATTAGCATTTTTTTTCAATCATTTTCATTAGAAAATCTTTTTTAAATGGTGATAAATCAGCAGCGACCTTAAAACGAGAAGGCTAATCATCAAATTTAATGTGTCCGAAAGAGATGGACAGACAGACAGCATTATTAATAGACTGTTGCACAATTTTATTTGACCATAAACGCCACCTGTATTTGCATGACAGTGAACAGAGTTTATGCATGGAAAAGACAGAAGGAAAAAAGCCCAATGTGGCTGCTCTCCAGTGGAGCAAATCACGTGGCTGGTTTGCCGGTTAACTACGGATGTGGCACAAGCTGATGGAAGGCGGTTGTTTTGTCCCTCCCTATAAGCAGCTCACCTCTGCCCGTGTGCATGCACACCAGTATATAAATTGCTGAATCAGTGTCAGTGATAGAGTAATGGGCCGAGAGGCATCGTAAATTACGGCGAGCGCTCCCCGGGCGCAGACACTGGCTGTCTTGTCTGAGTGAGCGCTGCGCTCCTGAGCTAATGAATACCTTCATCTGGCCCCGGCAGTCAGCAGATTGGCCCGCGTTGATGGATACTGTCAGGCCTCCGCCACTCCACATTTCATTGCACAATAAACATGCTTGTCAAAAGCAAACAAAGTGAAATCAATTCATCCTGTACAGTGAGGGCATGCTAAATGAAATTAACCAAGTGTGGGCTCCGCTGACAGTGCCACTAGTGTATGATTTCCGCCTGCAGTCTTCCGGACACGCTAAAGACGGATGAAACGTAACACTTGAATTTTGTGCTTTGCTATTTTTGTACGAGCTGCCCTGTGCAGTATATATCTTTGGGCGCACGTACAGCATCCAATGCAACAAAGTAGGATTGGGAGCGAGTGATGAAAAATAGAAAATAAAAATAACATTAGATGGTAATGGGCAATTTCCACCGAGTTGGTGGCATTACTCGTCAAAATCAACTCAAATATTTGCACTGTGAGCTAATGGTGACTGGAGTCCGCCTTTTGCTAAAAGTCAACTAGGATATGCTCCGGTACCCCAACACCCAAAAACTGGATTAACGGTACTAAAAATGGATTTTGATGGATGTTTCATTGTACTGAAAGAAAGACTGAGAGAAATAGTGGGTTTGTTTGTAAGGATAAAATAAGTAAAAATATAGCCAAAAGATGGCTTTATGTGCTGGATAGATTTAAATAGAATATGCATTTTAAATTTAATTACATTAATTGTAGTTACATTAATGACATCAATTTAATTACATTAAATAGACATTAAGTAAGCTTTTGTGTCAATCTCAAGCTTTCTTTTTTTTAACTGTTAAAAAGCTAAAATATTGAACATTGAAGCAGACCGCTTTCTACTGTGAGAATAACGGAAAAATAAGCACTGGCGAAACGGCGGCATTCAGAGTTATCGGGAAAGCGCGAGAATGAACGAATGTTAACGCGCGTCGCCGTTACTCATTAAGAATTTGATTTTGTTTATCATTTGAAATCATAATAGAAATCAAAGGCCAGGTAATGTGTGCCAGGCTGCTGGTTGCAATGGTCTAATGAGAAGGCTTCACATGTGGATGATGAAATATGTATGAGTCATCCCAAGCTTTCTTTTGCAGACTTGAGATCATTAAAGATGTATCGTAGCATATGGAAGACTTTTTTTGTCTTATTTTTTTTCCAGCCTTGTTTATCAACATGTTTTTGTTTGTTGAAATATTCATCGTGCTTTTATTTAATTCTTTCACATCTTACTTATAAAAGGAAGCAAATGTGCATGCAAACAGAAATCATTATCAGTTTGATGTACAGTTTAATACAGAAGGAAACTCTGCTCTCTCTCTGAGAGTGAATGCCCTGATTGAGAAAGCAATCATCTCATCGCTAATGTGTGAAGAACACTTTCTTTTCCAAAAGTCTCAACTTCCCTGCTTTGCTCTCCTTTTCCCAAACTGCCTCAAGCTCTCGACAGCTTATTTGTTTTGGCACACATGCACATTTTATGGATACCGAGCTGAAATGTAAGTAAGCGATGAGTGAAGTTTGAGCCCTTGCTGGAAAATAATGCAAATAGTCACTGTAGTATTTACTAAAATAACATTTTATTATCTGGTCATTATTATGTGTGTGATTTTAACAATATACAGAAAATCTTGCAGTGCAAGAGGAGTTGGCAATAGCAAATAAATCAATAGTATATGTTTTGACGAAAGTTTGGCGACACTCTTTTTCCTTGTCGACGATAATGTCAAAGATTTATTCATCTTATTAGACGTGCTTCATAACTGAGCAAAGAATACCCCGAGATTTGGTACAAACGTAAAGCTGGCATGCAAAATGACTGGAATGGCTGGACATTGTAAGGCTTTTTCTTTAAAAAAAAGTGGTCTATGTAAAGTAAAGCTTTTATTTGTTTAAAAAATACATACTATGTATATATAGTCAGGCTTTTTTCTTTAAAAATGACCATGTATATTAAGGGTTTTTATTTAAAAATGACCATGTATAGTAAGGCTTTTTTATTTAAAAAAAACGACCATGTACAGTAAAGCGTTTTTCTTAAAAGACGACATAGTATAGTAAGGCTTTTTTTCTTTAAAAATGACATAGTATTGTAAGGCTTTTTTCTTAAAAAACAACATAGTATAGGCTTTTTTCTTTAAAGACGACATAGTATAGTAAGGCTTTTTATTTACAAAAAAGACCATGTATAGTAAGGCTTTTTTCTTAAAAAATGACCATGTATAGTAAGGCTTTTTTGTTTAAAAAAGACCATGTATAGTAAGGCTTTTTTTCTTAAAAAACGACATAGTATAGTAAGGCTTTTTTTTCCTAAAAAAACGACATAGTATAGTATGGCTTTTTTCCCCTAAAAAAACGACATAGTATAGCGTGGCTTTTTTTCTTGAAAAACGACATAGTAGAGGAAGGCTTTTGCCCCTAAAAAACGACATAGTATAGTATGGCTTCTTTCCTTTAAAAAACGACATAGTATAGTATGGCTTTTTTTCTTAAAAAACAACATAGTATAGTAAGGCTTTTTTTCTTAAAAAACAACATAGTATAGTATGGCTTTTCCCCCCTAAAAAACGACATAGTATAGCATGGCTTTTTTTCTTGAAAAACGACATAGTAGAGGAAGGCTTTTTCCCTAAAAAACGACATAGTATAGTATGGCTTTCCCCCCTAAAAAACGACATAGTATAGTATGGCTTTTTTCCTTTAAAAAACGACATAGTATAGTAAGCCATTTTTTCCTAAAAAACGACATAGTATAGCATGGCTTTTTTTCTTGAAAAACGACATAGTAGAGGAAGTCTTTTTTTCGTAAAAAACGATATTGTATAGTAAGGCTTCTTTTCTTAAAAAACGACATAGTATAGTAAGGCTTTTTTTCTTTAAAAAATGACATAGCAAGTAAGGCTAAGAGAGTCGGAGAATAAATCTGACTTCTGATTCTTCACCTTCTAGTTGTTGCTGTGGTCCACTGGCAAAATCATTGGATCAGAACATGAGGCGGGAATCAGGAGTGAGTTCAATTCCACTCGTTGCAATTCTCAAATTGTTTATTGAGGTAATGAAAAGGATAAATACAACTTCCAACTTTACTGTGGTGCAGTGGCAAAGACAATGGGTAAGAATTTCAAGTGGACTCAAGTTCAAATCAGAAGTGAGTTTGATTCCACTCTTTGCAATTCTCAAATTGTTTATTGAGGTAATGAAAAGGATAAATATAACTTCCAATCACATCATTTCAGAAGACACTGTGGTCCAGTGGCAAGAACAATGGGTTGAAATTGAAGTTGGACACAAGTTCAAATCTGGAGTGAGTTCAAGTCCACTCTTTGCAAATCTCAAATTGTTTATTGAGGTGATGAAAATGATAAATATAACTTCCAAACCCCTCATTTCAGAAGTCACTGTGGTCCAGTGGCAAAGACAATGGGTCAGACAGACCTCAAGTTAGTGGATTTGACTGCCATGTGGGAGATGGGGTTCGAATCCCGCTCTCGTTTGACTAATCACTACACTAGTAGTTAAGTAAATGGGTAATCCTTTTTTCATTCAAATAAAGACTTAGTCATTTTTTTCAGCAAAACAATATTTCCGGTCAGCCTTCGGCTGACCGGAAGACAGTTGGGAGGGGGGGTTCCTGGTGGTGTTCGACAGTCGGCCTTCGGCCGACTGCCGACACCATACAGTCGTCGACTGGCGACACCGGGACGTGAACCCTCGACACCCACGTCGCAGGCAGGTGACTTAACCACTAGACCACGAGGCGGCCCGCCTATACATGATTGGAAGTTATATTTATCCTTTTCATTATCTAAATAAACAATTTGAGAATTGCAAAGAGTGGAATTGAACTCATTCCTGATTTGAACTTGAGTCCACCTGAAGTTCTGACCCATTGTCTTTGCCACTGGACCACAGTGACTTCTTAAATGATGTGATTGGAAGTTATGTCTATCCTTTTCATTACCTCAATAAACAATTTGAGAATTGCAAAGAGTGGAATTGAACTCATTCCTGATTTGAACTTGAGTCCACCTGAAGTTCTGACCCATTGTCTTTGCCACTGGACCACAGTGACTTCTGAAATGATTTGATTGGAAGTTATATCTATCCTTTTCATTACCTCAATAAACAATTTGAGAATTGCAAAGAGTGGAATTGAACTCATTCCTGATTTGAACTTGAGTCCACCTGAAGTTCTGACCCATTGTCTTTGCCACTGGACCACAGTGACTTCGTAAATGAAGTGATTGGAATTTATATTTATCCTTTTCATTACCTCAATAAACAATTTGTGAATTGCAAAGAGTGGAATTGAACTCACTCCTGATTCCCACCTCAAGTTCTGAACCAATATTTTTGCCACTGGACCACAGCAATAACTAGGAGAAGAATCAGAAGTCAGATTTATTCTCCGACTTTCTTAGCCTTACTATACTATGTCGATTTTTTAAAGAAAAAAGCCTTACTATATATAATCGCAATTAGTAAAGAGGTGCTTTTCTGAGATTATAGGCAGCATCTAAGTCACTCATTCTGTGTTGTTCTATTAATCTCTTACACAGTCTCAGATTATGTGTATCATTGCATATAGAACCAAATATTCCTTTTCCGATCTTCAAGTCAATAGCACTGTTAATAAAGCAGTATTGTGTAACCTTTGGTCACCAGGAGGTGCTGGATCAGCCGAGGCGAGAGTCTTCAGGGAGTCAAGAGGGAGGAACAGCACCGAACCGCACATTAAGAGGCCGATGAACGCGTTTATGGTGTGGGCCAAAGACGAGCGGCGCAAGATCCTTCAGGCCTTTCCGGACATGCATAATTCAAATATAAGCAAGATTTTAGGTAAGTCAATTGAGTTACTGCAAAATGGTACATGGAAAGTACATGGATCAAGTATACTCTGCACACTGGCTTGTTGTTCCTTACTGTTTGACACCAGAGAATGTCTCTCTTGTCTCACTTAAGTGATAAAGCCAATGTGGAATGGTAAACTTGTTTTTATTATTTCGAACTGCAAATAAGGATGGTCTGAATATAGTACACCGTAGGCTATGTGGTGAAACAATACATTCCAATAGTCAACCTACAGTTGTAAAACAAATGTTCCCATGGTCAAATGATCTGTGACAACAATTAAATGTCTCATTTATAGAACACTTTGCCAGCGAATGATGTGAACAAGCAACTTATCTATACTAAAAAGTAAAAATACTCAATGTCATTGCTATATTTTGTGCATTATTTTATTCTTCTTTGCTCTCCATATTTCAATCTTTTTCTTATTTTAAAGTCTCAGTAAGTTTTTGTGGTTCAATTTAAAAAAATCATTTCCATGGGAAGCATAACTATCCAAATATTTAGTTTTTATTATCATCTTTTTTTTTTATAAATGATAATGCGAAAGTGATTCATGTTACATACAGGTGTGTCTCACTAAAAAAACTTTCAAGCTGGACTTTTAATGTATTTACTTTGAATGTGAGTCAGCTTACTTTATTACAAAAGGTGTCAAATACAATCGCATGCAGCCAAACCTCAAAGTTGTTGAACAGAATAAACATTTATTGAAGTGACCGAAAGTAAACCGTTCTGAACATGAATAGGAATTGAAACAGACAGGATATGATATAATTAGTATTGCTTGGCATAAAAATGATGTCCACATTATGTAACCTTGTGGTTTCGACAAGTCCAAAATGTCAATTGGTGACGAAATGTCTTGATTTTTTTTTCTCTTTGTTGTGAAATGCAAACTCATTTTTTCTCTGCGCAGGCTCCCGATGGAAGTCGATGTCCAACCAGGACAAACAACCGTACTATGAAGAGCAGGCCCGCCTGAGTAAGCTCCACTTAGAGAAGTACCCCAACTACAAGTACAAGCCACGGCCTAAGAGGACTTGCATCATCGATGGCAAGAAGCTGCGCATTGGAGAATACAAACAGATGATGCGCTCACGGCGGCAAGAAATGAGGCAGTTCTTCACTGTTGGGTATGCGCACCCTCGCAAAAATTCACATTTTTATTTTATAATCCAACTTAGTGATCAAAAAAGGAAAATCCCGTGTTGGGAAAGACTTTTACCATAATTTACACAAGTGTGCTTATTAATATTTTGCGCTTCTTTTGCTCAAAATGTCATTAAAGGTGGACAAAAAAACACCCACCAGAGTTCTGGAATGACTCATAAGACAACAATTGTTGTTTATGATGTAACAGCATTTCCCACAAGAATGTGTTGACTTAACCTTACTGCACGTGTGTCAATCAATAGCATCGGTTTAATTATTTTCGACAATAGCAGCCTGCAAATGGGCCATGAAGTGCAGCGCTTATTATAGGATTGAGGCCGTAAGTACAGACTTAGAGAGCCCACGGGCGACTGGCACTTTAAATTTAGTGTGACTGGCGTATAGCAACACTCTTCTCCAGGTGTTCTCATGTCAATCACACTTAAGTGGCCTGCCCATCAGTCTTTCAGTGCAACAGAGGACGAGTCAGTATCCCCATTAAGTTATTTTTCAGACTCCTAATTTTCACCCAAAAAGACATGTTTTTAGTCCTAGGCAAGTGTGAGCCAAAGATTGACCCAAACATGAAGAAATTTTTAGATTGCAAAATTTCAAGCAATGAAAATGGAGTGCACAACCCCAAAAATACAAATTGCACAGTCAGGGAAAGACATGAATTCACTGAGTAGGATTTAGCATTTTTACACAAAATGTAATGTCCCCTTTTATATCCAGGCAACCACCACAGATTCCCATCACCACGAGCGCCAGCATGGTCTACCCCGGAGCCATCGCCATGGCAACGACAACGCCGTCACCCCAGATGACGTCAGAGTGCTCAAGCGCTTCAGCGAGTCCCGAGCCGACAATCCCCGTCATCCAGAGCACTTTCAACATGAAGCTGGAGGCCAACAACCTGGCCAACAACAGCGAGACGGTCAACGGTGAGGACGACATGGACATGTATGAAGACTTTGAGGACGAGCCCAAATCAGACTACAGTAGTGAAAACGATACACAAGAGCGAGTCAGCGCCAACTAACGGACGTCCACAAGTGTTATGAAAGCACCACCAAGATTTGACAGTATTCAAGAGGAAGAAGAAAAGAGGATGCGAGGTGGCATGTGGCTTCCGTAAATCAACAAAAAGCTATTTGGTCTTAAGCGTTTCTTCATGTGTGTGTGCGCTACATTTTTTTTCAATGTCATTTTTATCATGTCATTGTGATCAAAGATACCTAAAAAAAAATGGCTGTGACCTAGAGCATACTACGGGACTTGAAATCAAACGTTTGATCGCACGTACAGTTATTGACCTTATTTCCGAACCATTTTGGGACATGACGTGAGTGTCTCGCTCAGGTATTGTGTGCCAGCCAACAGCTTGTGAATGTGTCTAATCAACATGGCGTCATTACCAGTGCAAAAGGTCACATGATTTCAACAGGCATCAGTATCCATAAAATGGATGCCCTTCAACCCCTGAGATAGGGCCTCAGTGACAAACAAGTAACACCAGTTAAGAGAGAAGTAAAATTATTAACAAATAATCCGAATGCATTATCTGTACAAATCAAGAAGTGCTCCCTGTAATCATGAACACGATCTACTCAAGACAAAGCGATACCACGTCGCCACTCGCTCTTTCCTAATTCTACTAGCCATTCCCAGTCAGCAATGTTTTAATCTGAGTGATTGTAATCAGGCCAGAATGCTCCAGGGCCAACAGGCCGCCAATCCAACAGATTGGAAGAGCGACGAAAGGCAGCTTTGGAGGCATTACAATCTCAAATTGTGTAGCGACACAACATTCTCTTAAACGCTTTAGCCCCATTTAGCGGGCAAGTTTAAAGTCTTAGCTCCTAAACTTTTTTTTTTAATTATGTTTCAACATTGTAAATCTTAAACGGACACTAAGAAGTCTTAAAGCAGAGCACAGTCATTGGGTCGATGCTATGGCTTGATTACTGGCGCAGTCTTAAGACGTGCGGACATTTGTACAATGGACAACCTAAAAAAATTAGTCAAGTGCACTTATCCTTATTGTGTCCCCTTCTTAAACTACACACGACAGTTCTCAACCAGAGCGATGTATTGTCTCCACCATGGGTGTCCAAACACTTTTTTTCAGAGGGCTACATACGGAAACAGGAAAAATCCAAGTCCAAATCCTAAATCTGGCAGAGATGTCAAAAATAACTACTCTTTTTATATGATAATATTGATTTTAAAACAAGCTAGACAAGAGAACAAAAATTAAATCAACCAAATATGAGAAAATATTAATTTCATTCACAGGGAAAAAGTTGATTATTTTGTTATTCTTTTAGTAGTAGAACACGTGATGCCTTTTTTAAATGGAAAACATCAAAATTTCTTCGTGAAACAACAAATTAGACCTATTCTCCAGTTCACTCACTAAAATGGTGCATTGCTGTAGTAAGTTGGCAGTTCTGCATCAGTAAAAAAAAAGTCTTCCTCAACCATGCCTGCTGAAAAGCGTGCAACTCTATTGGAATTTCTGTTTAAAAAAAAATCTATATATGAATTTCTTATTCTGTGTTCGGTCGGACACTGTTTGGACACCCCTGGTATTCGCTGACAAGAGACCTCCTTGGCCAGATAAAGCTCTCGAGCAGTCAAAGCCTCCTTTTTCGACTCAGATACGCTTTATAGGGCACAAGGTTTAAGTGGCTCCCCCCCCACCCCTGTTCCCAACGCCCTGCCCTGACCCCTGCCCGAAGTAACCCGAGTCCACAGGGGGCACCATCTGGCCCGGAGAAAACACACGAGGCCAACAATAGAAGCGAAGGTGTGCGTCCCTCCATCAAAGTGCTGGACGTGAGGCCTCCACGGGGCCAGCGCCACGGCCCCGTCATCGGGCGCTGGCGAGCAGATGGAACAAGTACATCAAGCTGTGGGGGATTATTAAAATGACTGACGACTGGATATCATGTGAAATGCACCATTATTAATGCATGACTTCAGTTATTCTCCCCGCTTGCCCTTGAATCTGTTCATTTTGGATCCCGTCGGCCGATCGCTGGATCTCCCCATATTCGTATCGCTTCATCCCGGTTAGGACGCAGCCGTCTTGTCTTCATTATTATTTATTGTCCTTCTGTTCTGAATTTAAGCTACAAGACAATTTACCGAGTGTCTCAACCTGACAACTTGTGTTCCTCCTGTCAGCTGGTGGTTGGACTGATTTGTATGTGATTGTAAATATCGTCAATATGACCATGCCTAGCACATTCAGTGGGGGCTAACTACAAAGGACTGACACTTGACCCCTCCTCACGTGGCAAAAAGACAAGGAAGAAAAAAAAAGAAGAAAAAAAACATTAAGACGAACTCATAAAGGAGACGCTGTTTCACAAGTGTTTAAAGCACTGGATATAAATTGTATTTTTGATCAATTCTGATTAATGTGAATCTGTTTGAAGAAGAAAAAAAAACACCATGAATTATCTAAAGTCCCCAGATGGGCTCAAGTGGGTTTGCTCTCACAGTTGCCAGATTTTAGTCCTTTTTTGTTTGTTTTTAAGGTTTATTTAGTTTATTTATGCAAATACACGTGTGATGAATGAACACTTTTGGGGAGGAATTTCAAATTTGACAGCAGGCTTCCTTTAGCCAGAAAACACCGATGTACGAATCTACTAACTTGTTGTATTTATTACCAGCTATCAGAATTGTCACAATAACAACAAAAAGGACAATCAGAGAACCAGAATAAGAACGTAACATCCTGATGAATTGGAAGTGTGCAAATTCACCATGTCATTATAGATCTTAATTGTACATATATACTGGGGGGAACTATTTTTATTTGACAATTTTGGCAAGTACAAATTGTATCTGTGGCTATTCTATTTGATTTTCTTATCCCCTATATGTCATTACACCTTTGGGGAAAAAATGTATCTCGGTAAAATGCAGGATTACGATCATAAGTTCTGATAATCATCCCTGGAATAATCAAATCTTTCAATCGAAATATCTTACAGTGATGCCTTGAGATGAAACTTAGGTTAAGTTGAACCATACGAATTTACTTTTTTTGAAAACCTAGACATGTATTAAAAAATATTTTCACTAACTAAAGGATGGCTAATAGATGGAAAGGAAATTGGTTCACTACAATCATACTGGACTCATATCTCTCTTTTTTTAAATTAATTTCAAAAGCAAAGCGCAAATAAACAAAAAAAATCCAGCCAATGACAGTTTGGACCTCCAAAAAAAAAAATCAAGGCACCACTGTATCACTCTTCCAGTAGAGTAAAAATACTAATAATTCATTTCAACATGAAGCACTTGATGTTAATACATTGATCCTAATCATATTACAAGCAAACAGCACTAAAACAAAAACAGTCATGCATTTATACCGCGAACAAGTGTGATTGTTTTCAACACGCCATTTTCTTTCTTTCAAAAATTGGGATTGTGCATATATTTATTAGTGGCAAAATGCTGTTCTCTCCTTGCCAACTTTCTTGTATTTTCAATATGTTCTCTTAATTCTCCATGCAGATGGTTTGAATGAACAGCTACGGACAAAAAGCGCATATGCTGGTTCAATCTTTTTACTGTAATTTGATTTTTTTTAATTATTATTATTACTTTTTTGGAGTAAGGAATATGGTGGGAATGTTGTGTGTTAATTTAATCAGCACAATTCACTGACATGCTGGACTGACGTGCTAGCTGCTGTTCAAAAGGGCAACATAATATTTGGTGTTGTTCTAAAGAGGTACTTGTTGCTTTCTAGTTGTTTCTCAAGCAACACTGAGTCAGGCTCAAACCATCAACCGGGCCTTGATTTTTATAATTTTTTTGGTTTTTTTTTCATGGCTGGCAATCTGCGTAAATATATAAATATACTTTTTCTCCCTCCTGGCAGGTACCTACAGTAGGCAAATGGAAAGTATGTATTGTTTGGGTGTTTTAGAGAGAAAACAAATTACATAGTGTCTGTTGCTGCTTTAAAAAATACTTTATGTCTGAATATGTAAATAGTTTATCATAATATCTTGTACAGTCCAATGTAAAGTTTTTAATTCAACTTAATAATGTTGCCATCATTGTGTTCACATTCTTTATACATGACAAAAGATTATTTGCTAGGTGATATTGCAAAAAGAACAAAATGTTTGTTTCCTATGTTTATTTGGCTTCTTAGTGTCCACAAGCAGCTCTTTGGTTTCCATGTGCAGTATTGACGTGTGCTAGACTTAACGCATTGGATGACTTTGACGGGGAAATACGTCCAATCTATTTTAACTGTCAATGGCAGTGAATCATTTAAAAATGTATGCGCGTGAGTGCGTGTGTGCAATCTCCCTGGCTTTTTTAGTATTACTTACAGAAGGTCAAAACCAAGAAATGAATGCATAAATGATATATTTAGGTGGAAATGTGCATACTGTGTAAAAATAAAGAACTAAATGATCCCGGCAAGAATCAGTTCAGACATTTGATGGTGTAATAGCATTTCTCTGTGTCAGTCCATTGTAACAATATGACAGGAGGCTGACTAGCAGCCTGTTTACTGCGCTCATTTACCTCAAAAAGTTCCTCCATTTGTGTAAAAGAGAACAAAATTGTGTTGCAGAGAGCTACTCACATCACTCCATCTTTTGTACTGCTGTTGACACTTACACATTAAAGAGGCATTTTGTTTAAGCACTGGACTTCCTTAATGTCTTCTTTTCTAACACATTTAGTTTAGCATTTTTTATTGGTTTCAATATGTTGAGTCATGTTATAGGACATTGTCTTGTGTTTGTAGTTTTATTTATAAGCAAAAGGTATCATTGGCTAAACTCGTTCACTGCCAGACCAGATCACAGAACATGTGCTGTGGTAGTTAGTGAAAGAGGAAAGTCTCCCCATTACCATCAACAGTATTATGGGCTGTAGACAATGTTTTGCTTTCAAGAAATAACAGTAATGTAGCATTTTAAAAATAAATGTTGCTTTTATAGCTTTCTTTATAGCTTTCTTTTATACTCTCTATAATGTTATAATTTTCCAGAAAATACATAGACAACGTCCAGAGCTGGTGTGTATTAGCCACTCGTGTGCCGTCACGGCCTTCAAGGCCTTCTCTGCTGGCCTAAGAAATATCTGAATCACAGACTGATGTTAATTATATTTTGTCCATGAATACTTATTAAATAATTCCAAATTGTCTGTTAGGTTCCTTTCATTGCTTTTCGCCCTGGTTGCACTGCTTCCAGATGTGTTTTCATATTGAAGCATTTAACCAATCACATTTCAGCCATTATTTGTTGCCAGGGTCAGAAATCTGCCTCAAGGCCTTCATAATCAGTTCTGCAGGCTCTGCTGCATTAAACAAGCGTCGATAAGACTGTTGCTTTAACCAATCAGAATTCGATTTGGTCACACCAAGGCCTTCTCGCAGGCGTAGGGAGACGTCATTGCCTACTCACAGGCGTAGGGAGACGTCATTGCCTACCCGCAGGCGTGGGGATACGTCATTGCCTACTCGCAGGCGTGGGGATACGTCATTGCCTACTCGCAGGCGTTGGGATACGTCATCGCTTTCACCAACTATGATTGGCTAGTGATAGAGTGGACTAGCCAGGGCTACCAAACTGTATCTGGAGCGAGCCGCACAAGCAAATATATTGTTTTGTTGATTTAATAGCGGTTTTGTCAACTCGCAATGGCTGAAGGAGGAGAAGGAATTGATTTTTTTGGCACATTTACTGTCAAACCCATTTTCAAGACGGACTTTTCAAGAAAAAAAGCTGGACATCATTAAGAAAGGTCGGACAACTCCAAAGCAAGCAAGCCTGTCACAACCGGGAACAAACATTTTCAGCACTAAATCGATTAAAAACGTTTGCCAGAAATACGACAGGATAGGCTCGACTTTCAGCATTAGCTTCGATGGCGATAGAAAAGGAGGAAAGAAAGGAGGATGGATATTGTGTACAGGTGAAAAGGATTTTTGGTGAGTAAAATATGGCTATATTCCTAAATAATATTTCAATTGTATGAGGTTATTATTGATTATTTTTATGTTTCGCAGCTGTAGCTGCAGTAGAGGTTTTATAGCCATAGAATAGTCTTTGCTGTCGCGTCACCAGAAAATGCACGGACTGCCACTGTGTGTGTATATGTGTATACGCACACGCACAAATACATACATAAAACGTACAGTCCGGGGGATATTGTGGCTTACCTTGCTCGTGTTGGGAAGCATCCATGATCAATTCCCTGTAGATATTAATAACCTAGCGGAAAAGAGAAAACCATGAGGGCAAATACAATATATGTACATACGTACACGTATGCCTACATACGCCACACGTGTGACATCAACCTCCTGGTTGAGACAATTTTGCAGGGCCGAAGTAGAGAAATCAACCAGGGTGTTCCTCCAAGACCACTGGGAAGGAGGGCAGGTGTGGTTCGAATCCCGGTTGGCAATCGTTTTTCCCTTACATAGAAACAACCTTGTGTAGTCAAGACTTTCGAATAATGCCAAGGTAAATTGTGGCCACTTCACGGTGTTGAGGTTTTTTCACCTGACTGCCATGTGGGCAGGTGTGGTTCGACTCCCGGTGTGGAGTCATTTTGCCTTAAATAAAACAACTATGTGTAGTCAAGGCTTTCCAATGTCGAGGTTAAGTGTGGCCATTCATGGTGTAGTGGTTCCCTTCCCTGACTGCCATGTGGGCAGGTGTGGTTCGCATCCCAGTTGGGAATCAATTTCCCCTTAAATAGAAACAACCATGTGTAGTCAATACTTTCCAATAAAGACAAAGTAAAGTGTGGCCACTTCATAGTTTAGAGGTTTGTTCACCTGACTGCCATGTGGGCAGGTAGACTTTGAATCCCAGGTAGGAATCATTTTTCCATTAAATAGAAACAACCATGTGTAGTCAATATTTTCCATTAAAGACAAAGTAAAGTGTGGCCACTTCATGGTGTAGAGGTTTGTTCACCTGACTGCCATGTGGGCAGGTGTGGTTCGAATTGCAGGTAGGAATCATTTTTCCCTTAAATAGAAACAACCATAAGCAAATATGTTCCATACGCAGGCGTAAACATAACACTCACTGCCTCTTCCATGTTCATTCATACATTCATTCATCTTCTGAACTGCTTTATCCTCACTAGGGTCGCGCGGGGTGCTGAGCCCATCCCAGCTGACTTCGGGCCAGAGGCGGGGGACACCCTGAATTGGAGGCAAGCCAATCGCAGGGCACAAGGAGGCAAACAACTATTCACGCTCACACTCATACCTAGGTGCAATTTAGAGTGTCCAATCAGCCTTCCATGCATGCCTTTGGAATGTGGGAGGAAACTAGAGCACCCGGAAAAAACCCACGCAGGCTTCGGGAGAACAAACTCCACACATTTGGACCAAGCTGGATTTGAACCCAGGTCCTCCTTTGTGAGGCCGATGCGCTAACCACTCATCCGCCGGGCCGCCCAGGTTATAATTGATGCTTTTTTTAATGTGTCGCAGCTGTAGCTGCAGTAAATGTTTCATAAGCATAAAATAGTTATTGAGGGTGAGATTGATTCAAATGTAGCACTACTGAAGGCCTAGGTGTGAAATGCACGGCCCGCCACTAGGAGATTCATTGCTCAATTTCGTTCACTTTGAACCAAAGTACTAACGGGGCTGTGGCATTTGGCTTGGAAATAAATATTTGATGTATATAGTAGAATAAAATAAAAATTGCGACCTGTGTTCTGAACCGACAATTACGAATCCAGCATTGGCGCAGTGAAGTCTGCTCAAATGAACTTGTCAAGGCTGAACAATCCTTATTAATTTAAGCAAGCGTTGTTGGGAAGCCCCAGGATTACAATTTCACAAGTCTGATAAGCAAACAGTGAGGCGCGGAAGGAGGAGGTAGTATATTTTATGCGCTTAGCGCTACAGCGCTTGCACCCTGCGAATTTGTCAGGCAGCCCCATTTCCCTGCGAACAGCTGCGATTTATCAGATTTTCTCATTAGGCTTGACTCATTACCTCATTGTACAGGCTTTGCTGTCGGGTATTACGGGGCCTCCAAAAACAGCTGACTTGTTTCCATGTGCCGGGATGCTGTCCACCTGCCTGTAGAGGGCTTTGCGTCTTCTAAAAGCACAGCAGAAAACACATTTTAGTTGTTAGAGGAGGACGGAAGTTCATCTCAAGAGTCCTCCACATGTACACAAGATGAGAGTGTAAGAACAGCACAGCCCCTTAGTGATGTTTTAATCCTTGGAGGTGAAGGACTTAAGGAAACTTGCTCATTTCACAGATGGTTTCAAATAGATTAGTGTGGAGCAGCAGCGGCGGCGGCAGCTCCCTGAGAAGAGCTGACCCACCAGGCTCCCTGCGCAGCTGCCAAAAGCCCACGCCTGATGCTCACAAGTGCCTTCCAAAAGTCCGACAAGGTTAAACTCAAACTTAAGCGTCCTGAAACGCTACGCTGATTGGAAGATTAACTCCTGACATAGTTTTAGCCTTCAACTAATTGTGTAAGCCCTTTTCAATTGTTGGTTATATAAAAAGACCTAGATGATCATGAAGCATTTGTTTTGCTTAATGTATAGGGCTGTTATGATATATTTATTTAAATATATTCTTAATAAATTCTTAGAAAGGAAACTCCAATTCCCATTTTCCTTGTGCGGCGTGTACAGTAAAACATTTAAAATGGACCCACGCTCCGACGTAAATGAAATTAATTTACACATGAAAACAAAGAGCATTTCTGCTTTGAGGATAGTTACATTTAAATAAAATATACTAGTTTCCTTTACTTTACGAGGGATCTTGCCATTGTGACGTTGTACATCCTACTGACAATCATTGCTGGGGAACTTCGACCATTACTACGGCAACAAGACGATAACAACAATTTACTTAGTCTGAAAGCACCATCGTTCCTTAACATTTTGTATTATTAAAATTGTAAATTGACATTTGACCACAGATCAGATTCAGTTTTATGTAAATAATTTTAGAGCCATAATTTTAGAGCCGGTGTGCAAGTGTTACAATAGCTATAGAACTGGAGTGCTTGGTAGTTAGGTTGTTTTTAATTTTTTTCCCTCACCCTGAAAATGCGTGTTCCTGGGAAATAACGCTTGAGCACTTCCTGTTCAGCGCCCTAACAATGCACTGCAGCACAAAGACTTTAACTTGGCTCCAGAGCCACAATAACATGTTTTATGTTCATCGCCAATAGACACTGAAGACAATGCCTCCAAGAGACATTTCAAGTAATGGAATAAAGGAGTGAATCAGACTCTGCATGCTATTTTGAAAAGGCCAAGCCTGCTGCTGGAACTGGAGCGGGTCCGAAAAGGCCTGACACAATCCTGGCGAGGCTGAAAAGGCCCAACTTGGACTTCATGTGCAAAAACAATGGCTCAGCGGGAAAAACCCGACACGCCTTTGTTGAACATGTCATTCTTTGGTACATCGCTGTGATATAGCCTAGCGACCATCTGAATGTTGTTTGTGCCTTTTTGACCCATATTTGGGACAGCTTTCACAAAGGAATAAAACAATGCAATGGATGCTTTACTGGCAGCCAAACCGTCCTTTTGACCAGAAGGCTCCAAAAATGATGAGGTCACAGCTCGTGATTTAAACAACTCAAAGAAAGGTGACTGGTTATATATGCAGAATCTCATTGCAATTATTTCCACACAGCAATGTTGTATTTTGAATGAGCTTTATCATTTTTTTATTTGGACGAAGGTAAATATTTACAGTATGTTGAGGCTGATGGGTTGGATGCGATGGATGTGTCCTCGCTCAGTGGCGACGAGACATGAAATCAATCAAAGCGATTTTTTGGCTCACGGTTGTTAGGAACACTGGCCTGCTAAATGAACTTTTGAAAATCCACATGGGACAATATTTCAGAAAATGTAATTTTGCAAACTGTCTCACATCATTGCACCTCGTCTGAGCACTTGTCCCCCAAAGCATTTGACTAGATTTCTGTGGGGAAGAATAAATGTTCAATGTGCATCTCTGCTACCTCGTTTTCAGAGGAATTAAAAAAAAGGAAAGATGAAAAAAGAAAGAAAGGTTTCTTAGGATATGTGTTATCCTCCCCAAGCTATCACTCAGCTCTCTCATGCATGTGTGAATTACACACCTTTATGAATATGTAAATGTTGAGAATGCCTCATTAAATCGTAATTCATGCATTTTTCACATGCCCAATACTTAAACAGTATAGTCTGATGAATTATAATTTGAAAAAAAATATTCATCATTATGTTTTGAAAGGTTTTTGATCATTTTGTAAAGATGAGTGAATATAATTTGTGTGGCTTTTTATGTCGATGTTGCTGCAGCTGTCTAATAACCCGATCTATGAATTTCCACGCAAAATGAGAAAGAGAACTCATGTTAAGACATCCTTTTACATGGAGATTCTAATTCATATTCAAATGAAATATTTGTATTGGAAAGTTTCTTGTTTGGTAGTTTTTATAACATTAAAGACAAATTGGTGTTTTAATATTATGTGTAACATTAAATCATCATGTAAAAGCAAACAAAAAAAATCACTGTGCTTCCTTTTGCTCAAATGTCAAGATGCACTGTTTAAAACTAATTATTGTATGCTATATTCAGAGTTTTACTTATTTTTAATACACATTTGAAATATTTTTTTTCTGCACTACAGTTATGTTGAGAATGAAACGTGATTTCCTGTAGGTTTGGTACATGCAGTAACTTAGTGGCTTTCTGTAAAAGACCGGCATCTGAGGGATACATGCAAAATATTTAACAATATGACTAGATTAGATGAGATAACTTTAATCATCCCGTATTCAGGAAATTTCATATATACAGAGTATACTCCCTTTGAATAACTCATTTTATCAAATAACATTTTGCAGAAAATTCATAGATCTATGCACTGCTGCAATCATTTTTTTCCAGTTGACTCATGTCACCACCAGTAAAACTGGCTCCTCCAAATCCTTTTAAATGTGTTGCACATGACTACAGTCTATGTGCTATATGAATACTTTATGTCACGGGAAGCCTAACCGAAAATGTGTGCAGAAAATTGAGAAAAATAATGAGGCAGACTAAACAAGGAAGGGGAAGGGATCTGCCAAACAAAAGCCAACGTTCACAGGTAAGTGGTCTATTAGCACTAAATGGCTTGCTTCGAGACCCATTAAGTCAAAAAGCCAAGTGATTTAAAAGCAAAAGAGGTCAGTTATGTGCCGTTGAGTTGTTAGTTTTTAACAACACAGCCAATTGGCTGCCTTCTGGGAATTTGAACGGCAGTATATAAAGAAAAAAAACAACGGGCGTTCTAGGGTTATGGAAGGGCCCGCTTTGTCCCTACTTCCCCTTGTTGCATAGTGTATGCACATGTATGTAAATGGCAAAGGGGGACACTTTCCTAAGAGGGTCCCTGGGGACATTCATATTGGAAATTGATGCGGTATGCTGTTTGAGGATAACAAAAAAATCTCATTATATTAATCATCTTATAATAGGAAACCATACATACTATATTGATCATAAGTTGATAGACTAATATGTCAGCAGGTCATTAATTTTGAAAAATAAGATTTTTTTAAATGATTGGTTTGATGTGAAGGGTGAGTAATTCCAATCTGAACATGGAAATTAATATACAACACTACAACTTGGCTGATTGTGTTGAGGCAATTGCAGCATTAACATGAAATTCTTCCATATTTGTATGTTCTATTGGGATGTCTGCAGACACTGTAGCAATGATGAAAAGCCCAAACAAGATTAAAACATGGTTTCTAAGGGACTCCACATTGTCTGCCCTGCAAATTTTGCATATCATAACTCATACTTCATCAGGCATGTGGATTCCAGTATTCACCATGAAACCATATGGATATACCATACATAATATAAAATATGCATGTACAAAATCCTTGAGGAATAATGGTTAAATAATCATGTTTTCTATTATTAATGATTGTTTTAACAAAACTAAAAAGTCGAGCTTGGGTGAGGGTCATATTTGGGCTGCTAAAAAATTGGGTTTAGATCTTTGTAATGATATACGTTGACAAAAATATGCCCTATTTCTAAACCTTTGCGAATTCAAGATATCACAAAAACAAGATTGACATAGTGATGAAGTGATGTTAATTGGACATACTTTGAAATTCTCCATTTTGCTCCTCTACACGGCCAAGCTGAGCTGGTTGGTGGCTTATTAAATCATTTGCTGCTCTTGGGTGATCTTCTTTTGAATTTAGGTTTGACCCTGCGGGCACAATTTATTTTTATTTAAAAAGATAGATTTCCAGCAAATGTTGCATTAGTTCAAGAGAATTAGGCTTCATTATACAAGCAGACACTTCAAACATTTTGTTCGAGTTTTCTGGGCAATGAGGCATCAAAGGGGATGTTCATCCTGATGATCGCAGTACTGGCACATGTCCATACAGCACATTCACGTTGGCATGATCCCTTTCCACGGAGAATTACGCTTTAAATAAGACCCAAATGGTTCTATTCTGATCAGGCTTTTGTTTCCGCTGAAGAAAATGGAGCTGCTCGACCTACAGTGGAAAGAAAAAGTATACGTGCCCCTCCCAAAAACGATGGATTATTTTTAAAACTTATCCACCATTAAAGTGATGTGTAAGTTGAACAATTGAATTAGGTAATGAAAAATTAATCAACTATGTTGAGTAAATAGTGATTGCTAAACTTTACCAACATTATGTATATATTTCAGCAACACGCTTATTTATTTATATATCTATTTATTTATATATTTATATATTTATATTTTTATATATATATATTTATTTATTTATATATTTATAAATATATGTATTTAGATATTTATATATATATTTATTTATTTATATATTTATAAATATATGTATTTTGATATTTATATATTTATTTATTTATGTATTTATACATATATTTATTTATATATATGTATATATTTATTAACTTATTGATTTATGTCTAAAAATGTATTTTCCTGTGACTATCTTCTCACCCTCTTGCTACTGTGATAGTGAAATTTCCCAAATACGTGATGAATAAATTTATCAAATCTAATCGTATTTTCTTATAATACTCATGTCATTGGATTTTGCTCACATATCAAATGTGATTTTTTAAAATGTCCTATGAACAAAAGTGAATTGATTTTATATTTTAAAAGCATTGCTTGACTGCTAAGCCGCCTGATGGTGTAGTGATTCAATCGTCCGACTTCAATGGAGGCAGGCACGGGCTTGATTCCCACTGGTGACGCTATGATTGTGAGTGCGAATGGTTGTTTGTCTCTGTGTGCCCTACGGCTGACTTGGATGTAGTATGTCTTTTGCTCAAAGTAAGCTGGGGTAGGCTCCAGCAACTGTCGGAATCCTTACGACGATGTGTGGTACGGAAGATGGATGAATGAAGGAATGCTTCAGTGCTTTAGTGTCTCCCTTCTGCTTTTTTGTGATTGGCGTACACAATGAGTTGGCAAACCATGGGTATTATAATAATTGCACAATAAAGTCAAGTGAATAAACTATTCTGACTCCCTCAACAGATCATTACAGTTCAAAGTCAAACTTCCACACTTATCTTTGTTATTCTCATTTAATTAGTTGGCATATTCAAGCATGCATTGAGTCAATGTAATTATGTAACTGATGAGATGTTGGGAAAAATATCACAGAGACCCAGAATAAAAAAAGGCCCCAATTTTTTATTTCTTTTTTTGACTTTTTTCTTTTTACAGAATAAAAAGAGACTGCAAGAATAACTAGTTCATTTTGAATATGATATAGTATGTTCTGAAAAAAGTTGAGCGTGTTGATTCGATTCCCATTCGGTGGCGGTGTGTTTGTGAGTGTGAATGGTTGCCTCTTTATATGTATGCCCAACAACTGAGTGGTGACCAGTCTTGGGTTTAGTCCACCTTTCACCTAAAGTCAGCTGGGAGAGCCTCCAACACCCTATGACTGTAACGAGCATCAACGGTTGAAGATGAAAGAATGAATGTTATGATAAAAAATAATACTGTACTAATTAGAAAATCTCTATTAAGAGGTCACCCATGGCCAGTGAAATAACAATGTGTCGACTATTACGACTAGGTGAGGAGTGTGGCTTTGTCTGCCATTCCCACAGATCTAAAAGACAAGCAACTCAATTATCCTCCACCCAGAGGTGGCCGGTCTTTTGATTTTCCCTCCTTTATATATATCTCCAGCATTTCTGATAGAGCTCATTAAAGTAACATTGCCTACACGCAGTACTGTACATACTGGCTTCAAATGTTTGGCACTGGAAGAGATCACAGGAAAGTCCATTCTGCTTTATGTACCAACAAAATTGAAAAAAACCTGCACAGGACAATGACTATATCCATCTTATTTACGCAATATTTTTTTCCCATGACTATTTTTAAATTGAAAGAAAACTGTCACCAAATCCACCTTAATAACTACAGTCATATTAGATGTGCATAATGTATATGTACGTCTTGTTATAAGATTTTTTTCACTCCCATTGACATAGTATACGTTAAAGATCAAATAGCAGTGAATGAGCCTCAACTCTTTATAGAGCACTCATTGAAGTCATTGGCTGTCAATGACGGCACTAGACGTCTTTGGACGTCCATCGTTGTCAATGGCAGGAAGAGATAAATAGTTCTATTGAATTGAATAAATAGCTGCATGAAGTGTTATTGAGTTTTATAACCATTTTCTCTGCTTTTATTCATTGTACTTGTATACATTTAAAAAAAAAACATTTGATTAAGTAAGGGTAAGTAAAAATTTAACAAAGAGACTTAAAAAAAAGTGCAAATCAAGAGGTTAGGAGGGAGCTTGTCTCATTTCAGCCAACTTCTTGTAGGAGTGCTGCCAATTTGGGTGTGAGCCAACATCCACAAAAAGGACAAAGACATTCAACTACTCCCAAAATGAAACGTGGACTTTTGTATAAAAAAATGCAATTCAAAACAATGTCTAGTTGGAAGATCATGATAAATAGCATCTTTGAAATATATTTGTGAAATTGTGGACAGTGAAATCTGTGTGATGTGCATGAGTAGTTCGTGTATGTGTATTGGGGGTGGTACTGCAGTTAAATGGGTGGAGTGACAAGCTATTTTAGAGTACGCTTTCACTTTGCATTAAAGTGTGCAATATCTGGCCGGCGAAACCAAACACGTGAGGCCAGATTTCAGGCCCGAATGACGGATCACTTACCTTAAGAAATGGAAGTCGGAGGCTAAAAGATGTGATGGCGCGAGGGCCCTGGCAGTGCGGAGATAAACGGATGAGACCTGGAGAAAAAAAAGAAACAGTCATTGAAGAAATCCATTACCAACTAGCAGCCAACAAGAATAAAATGAGCTGTCTTGTTATATTGGCTGCTTGATAAAGAAGGTCTATGGCTGGGGAGCCACTCTGAGTCTCCACTAGTGACACCAGACAGGGCAAAGAAAAAGGCTCTTTTTGATGACACAACTGTTGAGTCACTCGAGTTCACTATTAGCCCACACTGTATGGAGACATCATAAATGATAAGTGACCTCTCCTTAGTTCCTCAATTGCATTAGTTTGGTTTATAATATGTAAACAGTGGGATAAAAAAATAAAATCTCACTTTTGTTCCTCCTGACTTTAAAACTTGCATGAGAGTCTTTGTGTTTTAGGTTACTTTTGTTATTTAATTATTGTTTTTTCCAATTAATTTATTCTATCCTAATGTTTCTTTTAATCCATGTTATTTAGTTGGTTGTTTTACTTGATACTTAATGTTTATGATTGGTCTGTTTTTGCTGATAAACAGACAAAAATCAGAAAATGCAGTAACTTGTATGGTTATATACTACCTTCAAATTGTCACTAGTGTATTGTGATTCTTTTAAAAGGTTTGTTTTGGCAATGTCTCTTGTGCAACCAGGTGAGCATCAACAGATCCAATGAACCTGTGACCACTGACCCTTTAATCATCTTGGTTCTCTTAAGCCGCTGGTGGATCCCACCCACTAGATTTGCTATTTAATGCGCTGTGAACCCTCCACCCCAAACCGTCCCCCATGCTGCAAAGCCTCCTCTTCTTCCTGCTGTTTAGTTGAAACCCCAATGAAGCATTGACAATCTTCAAATCCCTAACATCAGGGCCACAAGCAAAAAAAGCGTCAACAGAGCTACAGTGGTGTAAAATCTTAAATTAAATAACAATAATAATAATAATGACAGTACTAAATGACTGATTTTTTAAGACATGAATTAAATTAATTAATTTGACATTGATACTAATATGAATATATTCAATAAAGTGTGCTGACCCTTATCAAATAAATCAAATTCAAACTTGGACAAGCAACAAAACAAAAATATTATAGCACTTTTCTTTCAAAGAGTGTATGTCAAGTTTTGTGCGGGAGCGTAGAAGGACCCAAATGCGGGAAGCAAACAAAGACAGGGAGTGGAGTGTGCTAACAAAAAACTTTACTTACTGTGGAGGACATTTAGAAAATAATAAAGACCTAGGAATCAAATAAGTAAACCAAACCTGAAGGGGTGGACATGGGGAAGCGAGGATCACGGGACATGGGTATAGCAACGCAGACGATCAAACAGGACCTGACAAACAAATGGGCTTTAAATAGACAGACATGGGTTGACGAGACAATCAGAAACACCTGGGTCACACTAGAGGCAGCAAGCAGGAAATAGGCCAGGGGCAATGGCCAATCACATGGACAAGTTACACAGGGGAAAAAAAAACATTAACAAGACCAATCCCTTGCAGTCTAAATTTCAGCCCTTTGAAACAATTATTGTTGAAAGTGAAGTACTATTGTTTAGTCATTTAAAGTATAATTCTATTGCATGAACCCTTTGTCAGCAGATTTTCTGGAATATAGTGGAGCATAGTAATTTGGTTGGCAAATTGTTGCTTGACAACAGCTCCCAAAAATGTTCCATCCTGTCATGGAAGGGATACCGTCAGCTTCCTGTAGGAAATGCCACAACAGGATTTTGACAGAGCGCAGTCTGCATTTACTGTAATCTCGGCAGGGTTGTATTTCTCAAAGGGTTATTAAAAAAAACTAAGAGAAAATATTTAGATACTTGACATAAATGTAAGCATAGTGTCACTTTCTTTATGAGGCGCTCCATAAATTGCATTTAAAAAAAAAAGATTTTAAACCAGCTCCTCCTGGAAGTGCCTGGAGTGTTTAACCAGATAGACTTGCAGTTAAAATTATGCATTTTATGTTCACTTCAGTAATATTTGTCTGTCTATTTGCATTGTTTAGTTATTCGTACATGTTAAAAAGTAAAGATTTGAAGGAGGCAAATATATTTTCTCTGCACTTCACAGTCCAAATGTTCTCCAACGCCCTCTTGGCAATCGTGAGGGTTCCGCTGATGGAGTTTGTATACACAAATTCCAAGTGGTAAAACATCACACATATCTCAGCATAACTTGATTAGTTACAAATCACAACATTGTCCCCAAGCACGCTACGGTTGAATTAGAGAAGCGACAAGCAACATTTATTTTCTTGTGTGTCTGCTTCCGAAATTAATTAGCTGAGTTTTTTCCCTAACCTGTGAACCCAAAGCCTCGCCCCTGCTGTAAGACACATAATTCATTAAGCTGTTCTCTGCCCTCAGATTTTCACACCCCGGCTTTGAACATCTGCACCCTGTCATGTATCATCCCGTTCATTTCTACTTAATTTGATCCTAATAAGTGCCTACACGAAGAGCCAGATGTTTCAGATTCGACTGTGGCTCGGAAAGTTTTGTTTCGGGCAAGTTGTGCTCCGAGCCTGGTGGGCAGCGAGGTGCATCTAGTGCAGGCTGCCTGCTATTAATATATAGAATAGTTTTGCAATTTCTTATTTTTCAACATATTAGTTTTTAAGTGTCAGTGCACACCGAAATCCATCAACATTTGACAAGACCCTGAGGGGAAACGTCAGACAACGTGCTTTGCATTTTCATTAATTCCAAAAGGACTATTTACAAGAAAATCATTAAAACATATTTAGTTTATCTAAGCCAGGGAATGGGCAAAGTGGGTCCTGGTCTTTGTTCCAACCGATCCAGCAGGGACAGTTCAACCAATGAGGCTTCTCCAGAAGCATCTGACTGCAATCCACTTGTAAAACACCAGATAGGTGAAGAGGTGTCCTCTTGATGGGTTGGGATGAAAGCCCGACCCCACTGCGGTCCTTTGTGGAATAGTTTGCCCAGCTCTAATCTAAACCAAGAATGAAAAGGAATTTCAGGGCAAAGCAGATTGGAGATGACAAAATGTCTAGTCTTTCTCAAAATAGGTCTCAATGTGAGTGAGATGACAATTAGAGGAGAGGATTGGTGGTGTGATTATGTTGTGTGGATGGAGATCCTCGTTGTAAAAGTGACTACTAATCAGCAACATATGCCAGCCCCTGGCCCTAATTCTCATCTTGTCATGTTGAAGTGGCTCCCAGACATGGCTCCTGACATGCTTGGGATGCAGCCACGTTGACGAGCAGCCTGCCATGCGCTGAGGAGAGAAGTGCTAGAAGCTTGGAAGAGTCCCTACGAGCCATGTGACCTCTTGAAGAAGACCACTTTGGTGGTCAGAGAGCACAAGCACGCCACTATGTGACAGTGGTGGCCTCAACTATTGATTTGTCTAGAATGATACCTTCCCATCCTCAGCACGGCCTCTCCTTCTGTGTCCCCTCTTTATCTCAACTTGTTTATAATGAATGCAGCTATCGTTTGCTATGGTGTTGTCACAGAATGTATGAGGTTATTAACCTCTTTTCTCTTTTATGCTGAAGATAATTCTTTATCGGGCAGTAACCATATTATTCACATTGTCTAGTGCTGGATGGTGACTCGCACCGCTCAAACAGTATTGATTGATTCTGATGCCCAAGGTAAACAGGAACAAGCCAAGTAGCCAAGTGCCAAATCAGGTCAATGTGATCAACGTCTTTGATTAGAAGGTCTATGCCAGTCGAGGTGATGAGGGTCAAAAGTGTCCTCTTGCCGAGGATTATTATTACACAATCTGGGCGGATAGAGGGATGGTTGGAGCTAGAGTTAAAGGGAGTCAAGCCTTCTGTTTAAAAAGTCATCTGCTCCCATTTAGCCTTAGGACACAACAGGGCACAATGGGGCATTGGGAAATCACATGTCAGCAGTATACCCGTGACAGATCAATTCATTTGGCCAACTAACTGATAATGGTCAGCAGAAGCTCTTTGGTTTGCAGCCATGGGTTAATTGAAATGATAATAATCCATTTATTAATTGGATTTAAAGCAGTGGCCTCGATGTTTTTTCTTTTTTAGTGTTGACTTGAAGGTGATTTAAGAATGCAAACTTGAAGGTGAGTTTCAACATAGTATTGATATCAGCTGTGAAATGCAATAGAGAGGGCAGTAGCGCCATATTCCCCAAAAATGTATCAAAATGAGGGTCAGAATTCTGTTAATTTGAATAATGAGTGTTTTACAAATGACTTTTTTCAAATGAAAACATGCCTTATCTCAATTTTTTTGATCTTTTTAATTTTACTCAATTTTGAGGGTATAATAAATATGATTACCAGTAATTTTCACACTGTAATTGGATTTCAAGTATATTTGCCTTTTTAGAAAGATTGTCAAATGCAAAGGACAATTTTTTTTCTTAAAAGTGTCTGGTTTTATTGGTATTGCTTGCATGTAAAATGCAAAATTAGACATATTGTTCATGGCACTTTTCCATTACTTGAAAAAAAATGTCATAGAGCATCCACTTAAACACACTGTCAATGAGAGTGATCCTTCACCTATAGATTTTCTGCCAAAATGTGACCACAGACTTGACTGTGACAAAGATGGGATGACACAAGAGCAAACTATAAATGATACGAAGATGTACAGTGGCACTCCCCTCTTTTTGTCTGGTTTCAAAGCTGTTTGTATTGAGTCCCGGTGCTGCCACTCCTGTTCTCATGCACTGTTGTCATTCAAAGTGACTGCAGCTTAGTGTATGTGTCAGCTGACTGCTCCCTCATTGTTTTACATGCTCCCACACTTTGCCAGCAAGAGAGTGAGTGCAGGCCCCTCAGGCAAACATGTCAGCCAGCTTTGTTCTACAGGATGCTGGGGCTCCCTGCGCTGCTGCTTGGCTCCTCTGCTAACAGGGGGAAGTCAAGGAGATTAAATGGAACATTGTGAATCTCATACTTTCTAATGCCTCGTGACATCCGCGCTCTGCCGAGACTCTAGGCGTCGCTACACTGAGGAACAGAGGCAAAACAAATATGGCTGATTTGAGATGAGTTCAATGCTTTTCTTAACTGCGTAATTCAAAAATGAAAAAATGTGCAATTCACGTGTTCTAATGTTCTAGAACATATGTGTCAAAGTGGCGGCCCGGGGGCCAAATCTGGCCCGCCGCATCATTTTATGCGGCCCGAGAAAGTAATACATGAGTGGCGACTTTCTGTTTTAGGATCAAATTTCAATGATTACAGGTGTATATTACATTTCCTAATTTTCACCTTTTTAAATCAATAATTGCAATTTTATAATCCAATTTTGTGTTTTTAGTTCAAAAAGCATTTTGTAAAATCTAAAAAATAAATATACACAAATATTTTCTGTTTTCCGTTTTAATATTGAACATGATAAAAATATATTTTGTTTCCTTTTGAAATGAAAAAAAAAGGTCAGGAAACATAGTTTTATTTCTATTAAAAAACGGAATATTTAGGGCTTTTGATCCATTTCTTTTAATCTGATTTAAAAATAAATATTTATATATCTCAATAATATATCTAAAATGGTCCGGCCCACGTGAAATCGAGGTGACGTTAATGCGGCCCGCGAACCAACCCGGGTTCGACACCCTTGTTCTAGAATGATACATTATGTTTTGAATGGATCCGCAGTACAACGCATATCAAGGATGAAGTTGGGGGTGTGTCTTGCCAAGAACGTAGACCTCTTTGACATGGATAAACTCCTCACTCATTTTATCAATAGAACACTAAAATGAGTAGTTCACAAAGTAATATTGGACGATATGTGGTTATAGCCCTCTGCCTGTTATTGCTTTGTAGTGTTCAGTCTGTCTTTTTGAATATACCATGCCACACAATAGTCTTCCTTATACGATATGGTCTGACAGAGGTGTGTTGTTTTTTAGGAATGACAAAGTGAATTAATTTTGAATGCACAGCTTCAAAAAAATTCAAATTACTGGAATTTGAGTACCACTAAAAATACTGGAGAAATATTGTTTTTGTATAGTAGATGTTTTTTAAAAAACATGGCCTGTAATGGCATATTAATGAAGCACTTGATACTGCGGTGTGAATTATTAAATACACAACCGAGCTCCAAAATCCATCCAAGTCCAAAGGAATAGGATTTCTGACATCAGGGGGGTGACTCCCAAGGGAGGGGGTCCAGAGATAAGCTTTGTTCTAGGCTGTAGAATTTAGATAGCCAGATATTAAATGAAGCAAATGAAGATGGACTAAATTGGATTATTATACGTCAGAATGTGCAGTCTGTCCAATTGAAATCTGCCTAAAACTCTGAAGAAGACAGGAACTTTTTTGTTTGCATAACTACGTGGGGGCACGTGGGGATATTGTGGTAGACTCAGAGAGAAAGAAAAAGATGACAGTTAAGAAAGAAAAAATGAAATGGTCATTATTATTTCATACAAATGCCTTTTCTTTGCTTGAAAAATTTAAGATGCAGTGGCAGCACCAACGATGCAGATGTCAAAAGAAAGCCCGGGGACCGCAAATGATTTAAGTGGGAGAAGAGAGCATATGCAAAAACCACATGTGTACCAGCAATCAGCAAACAGTGAATATGTGGTAGACTTGGCAGAATTTGGGCATTTTTTGGAGCCTGGCCAGCGAGTTAAATAAAGAGAAAGCCCGACTTTACTACTCCATGCTACTGGTTGGAATAATACGGTCACTAACCAGATGTAAAAGCAAGATCATTATGCTATTTTAGATTTTTTATAGACTTACATTATTCACTAGTAAAGTGGGGCTATGATTTATAATTTGGAATTGTCTTCTGGCTACACTATTACCTTAAAATACTTGGGTCATCTTTTATCAAAAAGAACTGAAATGTCATCAATTGCTTCCAGTTCACAGTAAAACAACAATTTTCATGAGTTGAATTCACAAAAATGACAATCTTTACACACCCTTTGCAGGGAGCATCATTGAAAAGCATGTTTAGCAACTTTTCAGAAAAGTGGATTCAACTGAACCATTTTGTACCTTGAGTCAATTTCAGGTGGTTTTTGATGAACAAAAAGAATGAAAAAAACATATTTTTAAATGGGCTTCATTTCATTCTGGAATTTTGACCAACAAGCCCACTTAATCACAATGGTGAGATACATTGCAAAAGAGTTCCATCAAAAAGCAATCGGCAAATTACCTCATAACGCTGAATTCTTTAGTTCACAGACCATCTATGGTTAGAAATAAACGAGAACTAAATGTCCTCATTGCCTGTGTAGGTTTCTAACTGCGGTGATGCTTTTGATGTGTGCTCCTTGATCTCTTGGGCTCACGGTCTCACATCCCCCTCTGTGATGTGCCGAATTAATTAGGAGTAACGGCTATTTATCCCTTAAAATCATAATACTAATTTAGCCAATGTGATATGTTGTCTCTGTGGGTGGCAACAGCGGTCGCAACCTTGATTAAAAAATAAAGGAGGAAAAATTGTTTAGCGCTCGCATCATCTGATGAGCTACAGTGGCAGTGTACGCAATTAAAGTAACAATGTGCCTGCTTTATGCCTTCAAATACTACAACATATTATTTAGCAATATTTCCAAGAAATTATGAAACCAAATGTCCATTTGTGTGAATAAATTTGACTACTGTAATCTGAACAGCCAAGCAGCAAGTAAATACAGACAGGTTGAACAAGAATGCGCCTGCGAGTGAGATCTGCCAAAGCTCACCCAAAAAAATCTTGATTCTTTGTGTCTAAAGCAAAGATAGTGTACATTGTCCATTCCTGTGTCCAATTCTGCAGTGTGAGGCCCCCCTGGTTCCCCCTTGCTGAATACTGTTCACTCTTGTGCTGTGGTCTGAATGCTATCTCAGTGCAGCAGTGGCCGCAATGCTGCCTATTCCCACACCCAAACACCACCTGGGGATAAGGTAAGCACAATTGAGAGAAAGTCTATTCTTTTTCCATATATAGGTGCCCCTCAACCCACCTTGCATGTCGCTTACTGTTTCCAACAGCCTATCAAACAAATGTCTTTGGGGGGCAACACACAAAACAGCAGGATGAGTCTGTTGTGCCTTTTAAGGGAGACCATAACAAACTTTTCCCTCTGCTATCTAGGAATTCCCAACCTGACTTGCACAAGCAATTATCTTTCAAATGTTTTTGCAATATTATTTAAAATCCCAGACAAAAATTAAAGGGGCAACTATTTGAAAACAACAAAAAAATATATAATGATTAATCCATTTCTATTGACTCTTGCGGAATGGGAATTTCTTTTGCTATTTCATTTTAATTCAACTAGACCAAATTCACTTATACTTGTGGGCCTGGTCCCATAGAAGAGTACCACCTTCTGGCTATCTATGGTACTTGATTTACATTCATCAGAACATTCCTGACTTCTTCCCCAAAAAAGATCTAGAGATAAACGTCTGAATCTTAATATTAGAATAGAAATGCAGATTTCAATTGGATAATTCAAAATATATGAAGGTGTAATATTTTTGCTTATTTATGGCCATTTCTTTGGTGAAGAAAACACGGGTATTTAATTAATAGGTGAAAAGTGAGTGTGGTGTGGATAAAGGGCTCTTTTAGTTTAGTCTGAAGTGAAGACAGTAAAGTTAAAGAGAAATTCATGCTTTGTTGGTTATTGCTGGCAACTATAAGTCCCAAAATATGGTTATCCTAATAGTATAGTAGTTGAGAAATGTTGGCAAATAAGAACAAACACAACACATTCAAACCATAACGAGCAGTTGCCTCAGTTCTGTCTCTCTCTTTTATTACTGAGAGTCTACACTGAGACAAAACACCATTTTAAAATACATTTTTAAAAAGACACATTTATGGTATGAATGTATAGTCACTCTCTCTCTCTCTTGGGTTTGGCTTTGCATTCATGTGTGGATGGAGAAACAAGTCACTTTTTTAAAAATCAACAGCTTTGGATTCATTGCATTGCTGCTTATTTCAGTAAATAGAAAATATGTATAGTACATTTTATGACATTATATTAGTTCTAGCAGCACAAAATATGTCATTTTATTTACAAAACATCCTTGACCAAACGGATAAGAAATGTCACTCTCTCTCTCCCTCTCTCTCTTTCATTCTCTAGAGATTTAACGTCCTATCTGAACCCGCCCGATGAATTAGTTTTGTCCATTCGTAAAACGTCAACAATACCAACAAGCAAACCAACAAAAAAGATTTTCATTGATAAAACCTAACAACAAAATGAGTAAATGATCATCAATCCCGGTGTAGTTTATCATCCCATTGGCTCTCAAAAGAAAAAAAATGCCATTGTGCCGCTGTAGTGTTGTAGCTATCCAGGGAGCGTGGGGAGGGCTGCTTTGCATCCTCACTGCCCGAAGGCTGCTTTCCTAATCATATTAATGAGGCTGCTATGTTCCAACCTGTGCTGCTGAGCCGCTGTCTACTCAAGGAGCAGTCCTATTTACACTGTACCTATACTAATCTGACAGCCTTGATCAAGGAACAGAAAATAAAAGCCCTAAGGCCTCTATTGATCAACCTTGAGTCTTACCCTAACTCTGTTGTGAGGGGCTGGTTAGCTATTACAAATGTTAGTGTGTTCAATGAATCATTTCATCAGAACCAAGTGTGCTGCATTAAGTATTTATTTTGAAGTAAACAATTTCAAAGGGGTCTTCATACTAAGTCATCTCTGTTGAGCTCAGTGTCCCGCAGTGCGCCCTGTTCTTTGTTTACGTCTACTGAGAGAATGGAATTATGTACTCTTAAGAAGGATGTCAATGTCAGGAACCTCCCGCCAGGATTGGAGGCATCAATAATGTGCTGGCTTTTATACAGTGCTGCCTTTCAATACGAGTGATCCGACTTGCAGTGTTTTCAGGAGATTTTTCTTTTTGTTTTGACCCATGACAATAAATTTGACAAATTTGATGTACACTGTATGAGTAGGTGGACAATACAAAACTCCAAAAACTAACAAAGAGCTAATGTAAAGTCATTTCTCTTTAGCAGTGAAATTTAAACACAAATGTGGACACACGTCGACAGATGATGTGAGCCATTCTAATGAAATCAGGCCTAAATATACAGTAGATTATTCAAGCTGGATGTTTATCAAAAACTGAATTAAAACAATAATTTTAACAGACTTGGAAGGAATCCATTTTCTATGATGCTCGTTGACGAAACAAGAATGATTCCACTCTTTGTATCATCTTATGATGACTTATTTTTTTCTGGTTATAATACAAACATTTTCATGGATTTATATGGAGCAAACATCTTATCTTGAACAGGAGGTTGTAATTTGGGTTGGGTTTTATTGAACTGGGTAGGTTTTACGGCATGATTGGGCTAAAGACGGCCTTTCCCATCTGGCAAACCCAGATTTTCATGCTCCTTATTAAGCTTTTGGCAGCCTTTCCCAAAATGTAGACATATTTTAAATTCAAATAAGATTGAAGTGGTCTTTTTTCTTCTTCTTCTATCCTCAGATGGGTGGCAGGGGTGTTGAACCCTATCCTACCCAACTTTGGGCATTTGGTGGGGTACACCCTGATGGTTGCCAGCCAATCGCAGGGTACAATGAGGGTACTCGGTCGTTTGGTCGCTGGTCTTTTGGTCACCGGTCTTTTGGTCGCCGGTCTTTTGGTCGCACGGAAGGTTATTGATATTTACCATTTAAATTGTTGCTCAAATTCCCTAAATACAAACTGCGAATTATTATTTTGTCAAACTGAATGCCCTATTAATTATTAGGCTAAAGAAAATCTCCAAATTTCCCGCACTTTTATTGTGTTTTGTTGGAGAACTTGTTAAGACCCTGACTGACGTCCCTTCCTAAGGGGACAACTCATGTACATACAAACTCTTATACACTCGCACGTCCGCTCAGTGAAACTGCTCAGGGCCATTGTTGGCTTTTATTGATGCGTAGACCGTGTTGTTTTACCTTGTTTTGTCGCTGGTCTTTTGGTCGCCCGTTGTTTGGGTCCGGGCGACCAAAAGACGGGCGAGCAAAAGACCGGCGACCAAAAGACGCGACCAAAAGACCGGCGACCAGATGTCCGCACACGACAATGAGACATACCTAATGATAATTTAGAGTGTTCAACCAGCCTACCATGCATGTTTGGGAATGTGGGAGGAAACTGGAGTACCTTGAGAAAATCTACGCAGCCATGGGGAGGTCGGATTCCACCGGGGATCTAACTGTTGATCTCAGAACTGTCAGGCAGAAGTGCTAACCACTTGGTCGCTTTGGAGTTTTTACGTTAATTTCGATCCTTTATGTTTTTCTTCAACGTTTATAATGGGCATTCTTCCCAAAGTACGCTAAAACAGCTGTAGATTACAAATTTCAAAGCGGAAGTTCTGGCATTTATTCATAAAATATCTTTCAAAAAGTTTGATCAAATACCTCCATCCAGAGCTTGTCACTAAATTTAAAGCTTCTGTTTTCAGGACAATGGAGAGAGGCATTTATTCTTTTTCTTCTGGGAGGAATTCCTACTTTTACTGCAGTTAACTGCGCATTTGTGACTGACTTGGTTCCGTGATTGAAGCATGTTGTTATAAAGTAATATAAATATACAGTCATATGCTACGTGTGTGTGAGTGTTTAAGCGTATTTAAATGATCTATGCGGATTGCTGCTGCAAGGGATTTGTAATCAAAGTACTTGAGAGGAATGTATGAAGGTTCGGTAAGGAAATGACAACAAAACACAAGTGACTGCTGCCTCATGAATGAGATAAATAGGAATAAAGCACAAAGCACAATGAAGTGCAGAGTGCTGTTGTTGTAAATAATCAGTAATATAATTACCCGCCGAGACCTGCCTTCTCAGTGGTTTCCTAAATGTTTACTAATGGACTCTCTCTCTTAGCCATTCTATTACTGAGAATTGTTGAGTGTTGCCCTGGAGGCTCATATCTCTCCCAGGGCCTTAGGCCTGGCTAATGGATGACCCACTTGTTAGTTAATTGCCGCGGTGTCCCTGAACACAAAGGAAATGTTAAATTATGTTATGTGGCTGTTAGATAATGAACTCGAGTGGGCGAAGGCAAGCGCGCCGATTACATTACATACACGTATAGTATTGCTGATGTTGCTTGTTCTTACGGGTTGTCCAAAAAAGAATAATGCACTGGGATTTGTGAACGATACTCAAATACTGGCAAAGTAGGGCTTTGTATTAACAGTGGCACAGGCTGCATTTCTAAAGTGTATATTTATTATCATTTTAAGCCATTCTTAACATTTTGTACAGTTTAGTGAAATATACGAAAATTAAGTATGGGACTTAAATAAAGCTTCAATTAAAACATGTCTCTGTAGCTTGTTTCTTGACTTTAATATTCCTCCTACGTCAAAAGACCAGCATGGCCTCTGAATCAATGAAATAAGGAGCAAAAAAAAGGCATTTGACCTAGCCAGTCATGAGATGTGCCTTCCAAAAGTACACACCTGTAATTGGTCACCTCAAAGGGACAGTGCAAGGCTAACTCGCAACAAGGAGCAAAATCGTCTACAGATCTTTTTGCTCTCCTCACAAATGAGGGACTTAGCGAGCCGGGGAAGATCATGTGTTACAGACTCACATTCACGGAACATCAAATAAAACACAAAGAGCCCTTGTAAGTGAGGCACTGTATAAACAATCTGCCCAAAAGTCCAGTAAACAGCAAATACCTTTTATTTTTCATATGACTCTTTGAGGGCAGCAAAGTTTATCTCTAATGTAAAAGGACTGCCAAATAACTGAAGTGTTTTTCATCGAGGAATGGCAAAGAAATGTGAGTTAGAGAGAGAGCCTTGTGTGGCTTCTAGGGATCCCTGAAGTACAGGCAGCCTCCTCACCTCTTGGACCTGAAGCCTGCCAGTGAAGAGGCCAAGCTTGGCCAAAGAGTCTCTTTCAGCCCCCGATGAGGATTTGTTTCCACTAGAGGACATGCTGGAACACACTGACATGTTTGAATTCTACTGGCACTTTTTTCAAATAGCCAGCCCAGCCAATTGGAAAGCCTTGTGCTGATAATTTTATTCAATATTTAACATCTTAGGGCAGACTCTCTGGCAAAGGAGCATAAACAACACGTTGCGTTGGGTGAGAAACGAAGCAGATTTTTCAAACTTTGCTTTCGGGAAAAGACCAATCCCAGGAATTATGGTTTTTAAAGTCATTGGGTTGTGTTACAGCTTTATTATCGGTATCGGGAGCGTGTGTTTATTCAGCCCTCAATGACCATAGGCTCAGCCAGGAGGCCTTTAATTGATTAGCTTAATTGATTGGTTGGGCACGGGGAGGAGGGGAACCAAAGGCTGAAATGTTTGTCTTAATCACTTGATAGTATATTTAGAGAAATTTCCTGCAGCAGAACACCCAAAGTGCAGAGCGAATGGTGGAGTGTGGAAAGTCGGAAGTTGGTCTACTAAAAACTAGATTGTGACTGGTCACAGTGTGCTCTCACTTGACGTTGTGTCACTGCTGATCTCTCACAGATTCTTCAATGCTGGCCATCGGTTCCCTTGTTTTGTCTTTTAATTAGCGAAGCAATTAATAAAAATCTTGCAATGGTTTCATAGGGTTTGAGAGTGAAAAAAGGAACAAGCCATTCTGTGGACAATAATGTAAAAATAAATCAATAAAGCCTTCACCAAAAAACACATTGCAGAGGACCGGTGAAAGTGAATTCATGTTTGAAAAAATCTTCAATTTTTCTGATATCATGTTTCTATTTATATATTGCTGGATTTTTTTTCTTCAATAAAAATTATGGAACTAAAATGGTTGGTATTTTAACGGCATTCTCCATTTGGTAAAACTGTTTAACTATTTATGAGTAAAATAAGCTATGAACTTGGTTGTGGAAGAAATGATTGTCAACAGGACTTCTATTTACGCACAAGCATGCCAAGTTCAACTGGCCGCTGGAATTTTCTTGAAGTTATTGTCATATAGGCAATGATTCCTGCTCAGTCGCAGCAGGTGGACATGGCGCCTAACACATATAAAACACCTAACTAACACATCGCCTTCCCTACTATGACAACCTGTAACAAAGACCTGAGGAATTTTCCACGGTCCCTGCAACCCGTCAATGACACCATGCAGATGTTCACAGTTTCAGAGTTGTGAGGAAAAAAATGGGGAAAAAATTAACAGCAGTAATCCCTCTGAATGTGTTTGAGATTTTTCTATCCTTTCTTGGTAGTTAAGAGGAGGGGTTAGAAAATATGGATGCTTATTTCTTTCCCTGACAGGATCTTTGTCAGTTTCTTTCACCATAGCTGCCTCTAAACGCTGTGCCCATCGAAGGCATAACTTAACTGTTTCACTGCCATTCACACTTACAGATATCAAATCCATTTTCTTTGTAAAGGCTGACCTCCCGGTCTCAATGCAATATCGCTGTCAATGGCAGCCAATGAGTTACCCAGCCCATCTCACAGATAGACCCCATTTCTCTCATGAAATGACCTATAAGACTGAGTTATGATCTCAAGGACAATTATCAAGCTCACGTGAACAATATGGTCCCGTATTGATTTAGAAATGATTAGCATATGATAAATGACTCATGCAAATGACGTTGGTTAAAGATAAGAGCAGGACAATTCAGGTAATGGCAATAATGCCCTTCAGCAATGATCTCTTAAGCAGAGCATTTACATAACTCAGGAAACGATGCACTTAATTGAATCTCTTCTGTCCTCTATATACAGTATGTGCCGAGATATTTACATCTTGAAGATGACTGAAATTTGAACACTAATGACCTTTTTTGCTTTGGTTTGGAAAAATGACAGCCTCAGAGTTCCGATTTTCCCGTACGGAATTTGCTTGTCCTCCCTGTGCCTGCATGGATTTTCTCTGGGTACTCCGATTTCCTCCCGCATCCCAAAACATGCGCGGTAGGCTGCGTCAATCCTCTAAATTGTTGGCTTGAATTTGCACCCTCGTGACCGGACGATTCGCCGAAAGATGTTTCGCCGACGGACATTTGGCTGACGGACAAACGTCCGTTCGGCGAACTGTCTGTCGGCCAAACTTCCGTCGGCCAAACGTCTTTCGGCGAATCGTCCGAGTACCCCGCGGCCCTCGTGAGGATAAGCAGTACGGTAAATGACAATTGCCCGATGTGGCTTCATTCCTGCGTGCTTACGGTTGCCCTTTGTCTAGATGTAATTGGTCTCTGCCTGGGACTAATGTTCCCTAGATGAGAATGTTATTCCCCTATCTGTTGAGAGAACAGTGACATGAGGCCAGCGTGACCTCGTCTGGCCGCGAGCAGGCACCCCCCCCTTCTGAGAGAGGCCAATCTTCTGGGCTCCCACTAGGCTCTGCTATCTATCAGCCTCTGAAGCTCCACTAGTGAAGCACCACAGCAGGCAAGCCAAGCACGGCCAAGACGCGGTGGGAGCGGAGAGGATGGCGCCTCGCTCGCAAGATGAGAAAACTTTCTCATGGTCCGTTAATGGCAGTCATTGATGCCTGGGCTACACTGATTCAAAAGCAATCACAATTGTCTCATCTGGGTTTTTGTAGGATGATAACTGTGATATTTTAGAAATCTTAAATCTTTATTAGGTGAAATCAATCAGAAATGTTCAAAATACAAAAACATACCTGCAAAAGGACTGGCATTTCAGACAAGAATCAATTCAATTGTATATTATTTTGTGAGTTTAATCAATGCATAAATTAATTTCGCCATGTTATAGCCCTTCCACCAAAACAGACATAGAGGGCAAATTTGAAAAATCTGAAATTTGAAATCCATTTCATTAGTAAACACGTTTTTATCATCATGCCCCATTTTGACAAAATGACACGTTTTGGTAGAATAAATGGGAGGTTACAAAGTATTGCAGGTTGAAATAGCCACAAATTACAATCCATTCCAGTGCCATTAAGTGAATACTCTTGACAGACATTTTAGTGTCCGCAAGCAAAGCTTAATACAGAAAATGTCTTTTTTTTTTAGGGAAAAACAAACGGAATGACCAACGCTCTCCTTTCACCTTCTCTGGGTAAAATGGAGGCAAAGATCACCAGATTTGAAAAAGAGTCACACGACAGCTCCCCAGGCAGTAAATGCTTTGACAAACCAAACTAAATAGATTAATCATAGATCAAAATGACAGGTCTGAACTCTAGGCGACTCATTGTAGCAAAATAAAAGCAGTATCCTGTCTAAATGAAAACACTAAAATGCATGTCATATCAGCCTACTTGCAAACAAAATAAATATTATAATATACATAGATACATAAATATTACAGTAAATGAGACTATATTATGAACAGTTTTTAAGTCTGTTTGTTCTTGGAAGACGTCAGTTACATTAAGCTGTTGTGTTAGGATAGACGATATAACAAACGTGTCCCTTGTTTTCTATCTACCTCATTCCATCTTGTCACTCCATCTCTCAATATTTCGGTGCAACTCTTTCCATATGAATGTTTCATAGGACAGCCTCTCCACATCCTCTCTGAGAATAACGGTCCTCCAAGATATGTCCAAGAGATTATATGACACATCACTCATTTACCTCACATTGCACACCTTGTAAACCAGCACAAATGCATCTCCAATGGCAAAAGCAAAAGCAATGAAAGTGACAGCAGACTTGGCTTTAATCTTAAAAGGTGATTGTCAAAAAGAGAGTATGCAATCAATCAAATAATTATCAAAGGGTTTATCCTTTTCAGATATAAAAGTCAAAAGTGGGTCACACGCTACATTCACAGTAATATGAGAGTAAATATTCACCGCCTCATCATTATTTAATCATTCCCTAATGGAAAAGATCCACACCCCAAATATAGACCACCCAACTTAATCATTTTCGAATATGTTACAGCTGTAAACTTCACTTTGTCTGCACGTTCTACCTTTCTACTCTGTCAAAGACAAACTCTGCCATAGTTACTATATAATTTAAGATCTCAATCAAAACACTTTATGTTCTATGTGCATTGGTTGTCCGTCTCCATGTGCCCTGGGATTGGCTGGCTACAAATTCAGGGTGTCTCCCGCCTGGTTCCTGAAGTCAGCTGGACTCCCGCACCCCCGCGACCCTTGTGAGGATAAGCAGTTCGGAAAATGAATGAATTATTATATAGATTTACAAACATTTCCCTCCTCACTGGTATGTGTGCGTACTTGGTGTCTGAACAATGTGGCCAGTATACACGAACATGTATGTAAACATATGTTCTCTTGATCATGCATGTTTTTTCCTCACGTTTCAGAACTGCCATGAAAGTTATTCAATGTAAAATAAAGTGTCACGTCTACTTATCTGTGTATAGTGAGACTTCCTGCCTTTCCTTATTGGGTTCTGCCATGGCTTCTTCTTTGACAGATCATGATGGAGTGTTTGCTTGTGTTTGCAGCTGGAGCATGCCACTCTTGTAATGATAGATGCTTGCATAAAAAAAGAGTTGTGTTAATCGTATGAACCTTGGCTTTCTGTTTAAGAGGCCTGCTGTTTAATCAGTGCTAAATTATGCTGTCTAGCCTGCCACGGTTATTTGTCAGCGCACGATGAGACCTGCCGAAGCAGAGAACAATGTTGCTTTGAAAGCCTCTGTGGATGTTTACATAGCCTTTTTTTTTACTTATTCATTTATTTCATTGTTTTTTTTTTTAACTTATTTTGGAACTCTAAGCCTCTGAAGAATTGAATGCACAAATTCCAAATTCTACTTCAATCAAATTCTGATTCGAAGGAGAACTTTGCCTTGTACCCCAAAGGCTTTAAGCTGGTTAGTTCTTCATCTTACCATCCAAAGATACACGTGTTTTATTGCAGCGTCTGGAAACCACACTACAATATTTCTTTCATGTAAATGTATGATTCCAATACAGGTGTTCTCCAGTGTTGTATCTCCAAGTCCACTCCTTAAATTTTAATCCCACCTAACTTCATTGCGTTCTAACTCAGATCAAAGCGTTGTGGATCACTGTTTGATGTCTCTTCCATTTGAAGTTTTTTTTCTTCTAAAGCAAAGACACAGGGCATAAGACAAAAGTTTTCATATTCTTGCTTTTGTGGAAGCAAAGAAAAAGGGGGAGGAATACGTACTGTTTCATCGTGAATCGTGTTTTTGAATTGTCAAATGAATATAGGCCTGGACTGACATGAGGGAATAGGTCCCATTTAAATATCAATCCAAAACAGAATGATGGATCAAGAGTGAAGGCAGTGACCCGGTGTCCAGATGGTCACCTTTGGCATGCGGAAAGTATCACCTGGTGACAGTGACTGACAGTCAGAAGAAGTGGTGTTGTTGGGACGGCGAATGACGACGCGAGGGCTGTGATTACGAGCTGTCAAGCCAGCGACGGGCCGCTGACAATGATAACACTCCCGGCCGGCAGCGGGAACAGAACCCAAGAGAGAAAGTAAAAGTACTACGTACTTTGGTGCTCTGCGTAAAAATTCAGAAAATCATTTTGAGAGGGCAATGCAAAAATTCTGTTATATGTAACTATAAATGTATTTGCAAGTTTGTCAGTCAAAAAGGTTCATTTCCATGCTGATTACACCTAACTACTAGATGCATCTTATTGTATAGTACAATAAGGAATTATACCAATTTTATGTAGCATTCTATTATGTAAAAAAGCTATATGGAGGAGAGGCTTTTTGTCAATCATACTAAGTTTCTTTATTTCGTATGACAATCTTGTCAATAACCAAAAATCCCCTTCTGAATATATTTTTACAGCAACAACTACAGCTTTTATTTTTTTCACTTTTTACTGATTGGATCTTACATCAGTGTATATCTTTTTTGTCCCAGAAATATGAACTTCCCCCTCCCCCTGGGTGCAAATAAATGATTATTCTATACTCTATGTCCTATACAAATGATACTAAATGGTCTTTTGCACGTCGTACCGTTGCTCCACAAGCTTTGCTCTGTCCACTTGAGCTTCTTTCATCCCAGCAGAAACCGCTGCTCTGAAGTCCAAACATTATCTGCAAATATTCTGGCCGCCAAATACAAACTGCCTAACGAGCAAACCTTTTATATTGTGGTAGCAGTGGAAGAAACAGTGCACTGTGCAGGGTGTAGACTGCATGTTGTAATAAATTTGTTCCATGCTGCCGGTCCAATGTAAACATTGTACCCAAGAATGTTATTCACATTTCACCTCAGTCGGAGTGAAACTCTTAAGTTGTATTGCACAGTAAAATAAGTCCAAATTTTGTCATCATATTTGAAATAAAAATGTCAATATAAAGCATTTCAATCCTTTCTACGATGCTGGACAACTTCCAGGATTAAAAAAAAAAAAATCCCAAAGGAAATTATGTAAAGTGGATTAATTTGTTCCAGGCTTAAACTATAGGCATCATAAAAACCTTTAATTTGTGTTCAAGCAATGTTGGTAAAAGAATTTTGATATTTTTAACTGTAATACACATACAAAGTGTTCATCACTGTACAATAAAACCATTTTAAAAACACACAAACAAGGTAAAAACACTGGCCATTTCCAGAGATATACTACTACTGTATACATTGTACTGTATATCTATAGTAATTAGTATCACTGTGTATTATTTTTGTAGTAATTGCAAATTATGTTTGTGTAGACTCATTTCTTTCTAGAAGAAAGCAAGTTGAAGTGCTCTGCCTCTTATAATACTGCAAGTGAGCATTTTCAATGAGTTTCCGCTAACTAGTGTTACACAACAATTTTAATTTTTTTCACAGAAACCGGATGACAAAAAGAAGAAAAACAGAAGGTGAATGTAGAGACAGATTGTATTGA